>NC_031990.1:86894320-86921756 GCF_001879085.1 Nicotiana attenuata
GTCATGGGATCAGTTTCTACCGCTCGCAGAGTTTGCTTATAACAACAGTTACCAGTCGAGTATTTAGATGGCTCCATATGAGGCTTTGTATGGGAGGCGGTGTAGATCTCCAGTTGGTTGGTTTGAGCCGGGCAAGGCAAGGCTATTGGGTACAGATTTGGTACAGGCTGCTTTAGACAAGGTGAAGGTGATTCAGGAGAGGCTTCGTACAGCTCAGTCGAGACAAAAGAGCTATGCGGACCAAATGGTTCGGGATGTGTCCTACATGGTTGGTGAGAAGGTTCTGTTGAAGGTTTCCCCCATGAAGGGTGTTATGAGATTTGGAAAGAAGGGTAAATGAGTCCGCGGTTCATTAGGCCTTTTGAGGTACTTTGGAGGATTGGGGAGGTGGCTTATGAGCTTGCTTTTCCACCCAGCTTGTCGAGTGTGCACCCGGTGTTTCATGTTTCTATGCTCAGGAAGTATATTGGGATCCATTCTGGATTTCAGTACGATTCAGTTGGAGGGTGATCTGACTTATGATGTAGAGCCAGCAGCTATTTTGGAACGCCAGGTTCGAAAGTTGAGATCAAAAGATATAGCTTCAGTGAAAGTGCAATGGAGAGGTCGGCCCGTGGAGGAGGCTATCTGGGAGACTGAGCGGGAGATGCGGAGCAGATATCCTCACCTATTTGAGGCTTCAGGTATGTTTCTTGACTCGTTCGAGGACGAACGTTTGTTTAAGAGGGGGAGGATGTGACGACCCGGCCGGTCGTCTCATGAGTTACCGCTTCGTTTCCCCCATTTCAACTTCCATTTGCTTTGTTTATTGGTTCTATAGGTTACCGGGTTGGTTGGCTCGGGTTCGGAAAGGTTTTGAGAAGGTTTGAGACACTTAGTCTCATTTAAGAAAGCTTAAGTTGGAAAAGTCAACCGTATGTTGACTTATGTGTTAGAAGGCTCGGATGTGAGTTTCGATGGTTCGGATAGGTTTGGGAGATGATTTGGGACTTAGGAGCGTGATCGGAATGTATTTTGGAGGTCCGGAGTAGATTTAGGCTTGAATTGGCGAAATCGAGTTTTTGGCGTCTTTCGATTGATAGGTGAGATTTTGATATAGGGGTCGGAATGGAATACCGGAAGTTTCAGTAGCTCCGTTATGTCATTTGGGATGTGTGTGCAAAATTTCAGGTCATTCGGACGTGACTTGGTATACTTTTTAATCAAAAGCGGAATGCGGAAGATTTTAGAACCTTAGGCTTGAATTCGATGTGTTTTGGTGGTTTTGATGTTGTTTGAGATGTTTTGAAGGGTGGTATAAGTTTGGATAGTAGTATATGATGTGTTTGTGCTGTTGGTTGAGATCCCGGGGGCCTCGGGGTGATTTTGGATGGTTGACGGAGAGTCTGGGAGTTTGGAGGAGCTTCAGTTGTTTCCGCACCTTCGGATTGGCGACCGTAGGTGCGATGCGCAGATGCGGAAGATAGGTCGTAGAAGCGGAAAATGGCTGGGAAGGCAGGAACTGCAGAAGCGGTTGTGGGACCGCATCTGCGAAGGTGCAGGTGCGGAATGTTCATCGCAGATGCGGAAAGTTGGGACATAAGTGAAAACCGCAGGTGCGGCGATTGGGACCGCAGAAGCGGTCACGCAGGTGCGACATCTGGACCACGGGTGCGAAAAGTCTGGGTCGGAATGTTTATATTTCCTCCTTTGCGATTTTCAGAGGGTTTCACTACTTTTAAACACGAATTTTGGAGCGTTGGGCGATTTTGAAGAGAGAAATCAAGGAGACATCATTGAGGTAAGGTTTTGGATTATGAAAACTCGTTTTTATGGTATTAATTCGCGGATTAGAGCTGTAATTAAGGGTAAAATTAGAGAAGCTAGGGCTTAGAAACCTAGGCCTTTGATTGAGGATTTGAAAGGCCGTTTGTGGTCGGATTTTGGAACTTTCGATACGTATGAACTCGTGGGGAGATAACGAATCTAATGATGTAAAATTTATCGAATTCCGAGATGTGGGCCCGGGGGTCGGGTTTTGGTAATTTCGGGATTTGCATGGTTTTTCGATTATTTTCGAGTGGGCTTTGTCCCTTTAGCATATTTTGATGATTACGTTCTGATTTTGGTAGATTCGGAGCATCCGGAGGCCAATTCGAGGGGCAAAGGCATTGCGAACTAGAGTTTGGGCCGGATTGAGGTGAGTAATGATTTTAAATGTTGTCCTGAGGGTATGAAACCCCGGATTACACAACGTTCAGCTATGTTCAGGTGACGCACACACTAGATGACGAGCGTGGGGTCGTACACCGTTGGGGATTGTGACTTAGTCCATCCCGAATGACTGTTTTACTGCGTATTTGATAGCTAATTGTTTGATATTATTATGTTTTGGCTAAATTCCATATTTCGTGCCAACTGTTTGGACCCTTCGGGGATTTTTTTTTTTACTTTCCTCACTGTTTGATTTCATACTTGTGCTCAGTCATGCCATAAATTACTGTTTTCAAAACTCAGCTATGTTATTCTGTTTTAAACACCTTAAATGATATTTTTAAAGATATTTTTGAACTGAGCTTCATATTTTACTGTTGCCCGCGGGGCTTATGAGATTCTGACTGAGTAAGGCCGAGGTCCTGTGTTGTGAGGATACTTTTGGGTCGGGCTGCACGCCGCAGCAGTGATATACTGATTATGATAATAAGGCCGAGGGCCTGAGATTGTATGCCACGAGGTGGCTTGAGATTGATATGAGGCCGAGAGCCTATTTATGCTGCCACGAGATGGCTTGATATTGCACTTGGGCCGTAAGGGGCCCCTCCCGGAGTCTGTACACCCCCAGTGAGCGCGGGGATCCATTGTGATATGAGATATAGCCCGAAGGGCTTGCATTGTACTGTGATATTGCCCGAGGGGCTGATTCTGTGGTTGTTACTGAGCCCGAGGGGCAGTTCTTGTATGTTTACCTTACTAGCTGCTTTTCCTTTAATTGTTTAACTACTTAAAAGGTGTTTTATGAGATTTCACTGTTTAATTGTGTTTATTGATTTTGTTCTGCCTCTTATAGCTTATTGTTGTGTTTAACGTGATTTTATATAGCTCAGTCTTCATTTATTATTATTACTCACTGAGTTGGAGTACTCACTTTACTCCCTGCACCCCTGTGTGAAAATTCGGGCGCTACATGTCCTGCTACTGAGGGTTGATAGTTCCCAGCAGATCTTCGGAGATTTACTAGGTAGTTGCTTGGTGATTCGCAGCCCAGTGCATTCTCCCTCTATTTTATTTCCTTTCTGATTCAGTTATGTAGTAGTGGAGTAGACTTTCAGACTTGTAGTATTGTATTAGATTCTCATGACTGGTGACACCCCGATGTTGGGCTGTCTTGGTTTTTAAATTCCGCAACTTATACTGTTATTTTGGGATTTTATTTCTGTTAAAGACTTAGTATTTATTATTCTAATTGCTTAAAGTGAATTAGAAGTGTGTCGGCTGGCTTTGTCTTCACGAGAGGCGCCATCACGATCGGGTTTGGGTTTAGGGTCGTGACAGTAGGCAACCTCCAAAAGGTTCGATCGAAATATTTTTAATGACTCTAAAAGAAGGCGAGGTGTTAAAAAAAAGAAGCAAAATAAAAAAGAGAGGAATAAATAAGAGCGTCAATAAGCAGCGACCTTATAAGACGGAATGAAACACGAAGCCTTCCAAAAGCTTTTTTTAGAGACAATGATAATGTTAGGAGCATAGCATATTTACGTGTGATTCGTATTTGTAAAATGCTTAACCGTAATACGTTTGTTGTCTCTTATATAGTAACCTTAAGGTGGTCGATTTGTGGTGAAACTGGAAACACATCATTACTTTACCAGATCTAAGGGGAAAGTAGCAATGGCTAACAATAATGAAATCGAGTTGGTCAGTGACGACCCTCAGCGTCAATCAGTTGAGCAAGAGTCGGAGGAAGTAAGAAGATTGAAACAACAATTGACTGATGTGTATCAGGCTTGGGTCTCTGGTCAGCCTCCGCCTCAGGGTCCCTCTAAGGGAACTTCCACCATACCCTTGGCTACTCGACCACCGCTCATTGCAACGAGCGATCACATTCTACCACCAGGGTATGTTCCAAACTAAAGCTTCAATGCCAGCCTTAGTACCTCTAATGTGCAGCCTCCTGCCGCACCGGTTAGGAACATACCTCTCGTCGTGTCTGGTGCGCCTGTATATACAATTCCGCCACGACCTCCTGTAACGAGGCCAAATAATGAGCCACCATATCATGTTTATGATGGACAATACTACTCTCCAAACATTGCTTTCAGGGTCTCGGCTCCATACAATCAGACTTCTCAGTATGAGTCACCTGTAGAAACAGAAAAAGCTGCCAAGATGGGTGAGCTAGATGAGTTGGCCAAAAAAGTGAAAAGTCTTGAGCAGAACATAAAGAACATACAAGGACTAGGTGGTCACAAGTGTTTCATTTAGTGATCTATGCATGTTCCCTCACATCCATTTGCCACCAGGGTTCAAGACCCCAAAATTTGAGAAAAATGATGGACACGGTGACCCTATCACCCATTTGAAAAGGTACTGCAACCAGCTGAGGGCTGCAGGAAGAAATAAAGAGTAGTTGATGGCTTATTTTGGGGAGAGTCTAGTAGGGGTAGCCTCTGAATGGTTCATTGACCAAGATATCTCTCACTGTCATGTTTGGAACGACATGGCCCAGGCCTTCGTCAAACAATTTTAGTACAACATTGATATTGTGCCAGATCGCAATTCCCTGTCCAATATGAAGAAAAAGCTTATTGAAAGCTCCAGGGAGTATGCTGTTAGGTAGAGAGAGCAAGCATCTAGAGTTAAGCCACCTATGGATGATCATGAGTTAATCACTTTCTTCCTTCAGGCTAAGGATCCTGATTATTTTCAAAATATGATGTCCGTAATGGGCAGACCTTTTGCTGATGCAATCAAGATAGGAGAAATGGTCGAGAATGGCTTCAATACCGTCCGAATTATAAGTCAAGCGGCTCTCAAAGCAGCAACTCAAGAAATCCATAATAGGCCGGACAACCTTGTTAACCAAAAGAAAAAAGATGAAGAGGCCATGATGGCATCACAGGCAAAAAGAGGCCAAAGGGGAGCATCTCAACCTCCGGATCCACGATACTCAGTTGCTCCACAGTATGAACATTCAATGCTCAGTCTTATGCCAAACCATCCAATCACCAGCAGATGCGGGCCCCAGCTTTGACATACCTTCGTCCGCAACAACAGAACTCTCAATCACCCTACAACCCTCGTCCAAAATAAGAGTACGAAAAGGAACATAAGCAGAGGGACAATTTCACGCCAATCGTAGAATCCTACACAAGTTTGTTTGAAAGGCTAAAATGTTGTGGCATGATTGAGCCGCTTCAACGGTATGTTCCTGATCCATATGCAAAAGGTTTTGACCCTACTGTACGGTGCATGGACCATTCTAATGTCCAGGGAATAGCATTGAGGATTGTCAGGCTTTGAAAAAGGAAATAGAAATGACGATTCAAGAAGGAATGATCGTGGTCCAAGATAATGGCACCCTGAAAGTCATGACCAAGCACGCATTGTTCGGATGATTTACAATGATGACGGTTTGGTGAAAAATGTCAAGAACCTGTCCACTGAATGCAAGGCAATCAAAATTGTTGAAGATCCTGTTTGATGCTGATGTGCAAATTCGTAGCTAAGATGTTGAGCTTTATAATTGGAAACTCACTCCCTTCCTTGCCAGGAAGGAGTCTTGGTAACTTATTTTGTCATAATTTCTATCATCTAGATTATTTCGAGTTTGGGATCCAGATGTTATTTGTTTGTCATGTCATCAAACCTCTCTATACTTTAATCAATGAAATACAACTTTTTTCTTTGTGTCATTTTAATCCATTGTGTTTAGTTCTTCTTGCATATATAGTTCTTTTCACGCCAATTTTAGTGACATGACATGCATGCGGAGTTTTCGGCTAGATTTTAGAAAGCTTGTCCAATCTTGAATTGAATCGAGGAAAACACGTGGAGGACAAGTAAGAGGTTGAAAAGCTTTGATGATAAGCCTGTGTCAAGATCACATGGAACCAAAACAGTCATATCCGTAGAGGTTAAAGATGTTTATCCCAAATCTATCATGAATGCTGGTTTAAGGATAATTAAAAGTTTTTGAAGTTGGTTGGACTAATCAGTGAAAGGGTTTTGGCCACGGCCTGCCATAATCTAATCATATCAAGGAAGATGACCCAAATCTCCAAATAAAGTGCATTCCAGGGAATTTAAAATAGATTAGTTGGTACTGAAGTGCATCATTTCACATCAAGGCAAAAACCAAGAAAATGTGGCTCCAACTTGTCAAAGGTCATTTGTTGCGAACAAGGTATTGACTACGGAGCTATACAACTGCAAAACCAAGAAGACAGTCATGTCCATCAATGCCGAACCTGAGAAGAGATAGTATGTTTGGCATTCTTGAGGCTAGGAGGCCCTTCTTCTGCTACCCAAACACTTTATACCCTTCTCTACCCCTTTTGAGCATGTTTTATTTTTCTTTGACCCCTCTTTTGAAATCAAGTATAGAGTCAAAAAAAAATCGAAGATCCATGCCACTAGAAAATAGGAGCTAGGACAATTTGATTATAAAAAAAAAAGAGAAGAGAAGAAAAGGAAAAGAGCAAAGAAAAATAGAAAATGAAAAGAAAAACAACAAAGAAATCTTTCGCATTAATTTGAACTATGTTTGACTTGATTCCTTTAAAAGATACGTAAGCACCTCTACACTAGGGTTCAGTCTAACCAAATCAAAAATAAGAATTCCCTTGTATCTGAAACTGGGGCAAAATTTGTTTTTTGTTTTTATGAAGAGTCGATTCCAAGAGTTGTAAATATACAACCCTATAATCTTGAGTCTATTTGAGCCTTAATGTGACCCTTCTTTCTAACCCTCTCCAAAAGCCTTCCAAATAGTCTTAAGAATGCCAAGGGAAACACGCAGTAAGCAACAGTTGTCACACATTGTAGAACATTGTCAAGTTGCTCCCACAAAACAGCGAAAACAAAGAAGAGATAATGAATGGAAATGAGAAAGTCTTATTGGTAAAAACCCTCATGGGCACTGTAAGGCGATGGTAAGTAGAGATAAATAAAGGAGAGAGGCTGGCTGGTGAAAACCTTTCGGGGCACTGCTGGTCGAAGTTGAGATGTGCTTTAATGCAATTGTTTGGCACAAAGAGGCTAACTTCAAAGACGAAAAGGAACAACAAGAAGAAAGGATGGATTAGCTGGATATATTTGGCTGCTCAGTCCAAAATGCATGTCATGATCATTAATGTTGGCTACCACATTCAAACAGTTCCATTCTTTCTTTCCCCCTAAAGCGGCGTTTTCAGTTAAATACTATTCCTTCTCACTTTTACATTGCGTCATTATGTCCATTTGCACTATTATTTTGAGTCAGTATTTGTTAAAACAAACAAGAAATGGTTTCAAAATATGTTACCGGCTTTCTAACTGTCTATCCTAGCACATCAAAGAGGACATACCTAGGGAGCAACATGCACAATAAGTTATTGAAGTTAAGCAAGATCTGAGACTTTATACAAACGAAAGTTCCAAAGAGAAAACTTTGCTGGTCTATTAACTTAGAAATCCAACAAAGAAAGTGCCACAAAATTGGTCACCATTTTCCGAAAGTGCAAAATAAATTATGTGGGGCATACACGACATTGCCAAAGGCACAAATCTAACTGTGATTTCCTCTGATAAGTTGAACAAAGTGTTTCGAAGAAATCTAAAAGGTCGCTAAGCAAGACTTGCTTTATGGGTAAAATTGATAGCACTCCATACATAAACTGATACCGGGTGCAAGATAATCAAAACTGATTTAAAAAAATTGCCAAAGGGTGTGTGGCATCCGGGTACGAAATAGTCGGGGGCAACGATAGAAAGCCAAGGTCTCCAAAAAGCAATACAGATTATCCGAGCAAATCAGTACCGCGCTGAAAGAATCAGTTCTTCTTCAGAAGGTCGCCGCGAATTCAGACTACTCAGGGCCTCAAGGCCACAAACCGACCACCACTTCGAAAACTCACAAATCTTTCTTTGTTTGAAGCAGGAAACAAAGTGGTGTAGAAATGAAGTTCTCAAAGGACGAATGTCACCAAAGGTAAATTCTTCAAAGTCTGTGCTTTTTCTTTCTAGATATGCCTATAATCACATAATCAACCACTGCATTTTCCAACATAAGGTACATCAGTCCTTAGTTGAGGTTCCATTTTGACATAGAGCAAACCACTCCCTAGTTGCATGTTTAGTATATGGTACACCAATCCATAGCTGAAACCATAAGGTACAACAATCTTTAGTGAGGTTTTATTTTCATACAAGGTATCCTAACCCCTGGTTACATTCCTTCTCACTGATATAGGGCGCCAACCCTTGATTATATTTCCTCTTAGTGATACAGGGTGCCAACCCCTGGTTACATTCTTTTTTAGTAATACAAAGCGCCAACCCCTGGTTACATTATTTCTCAGTGATACAGGGCGCCAACCCCTGGTTACATTCCCTCCAAGTCTTTCAACCTCACTCGTAGGAGACGCACTTCCTAGTTTGAGTTATTCCAATAGGAGACGCACTTCCTAATTAGAACTATCAATCCTAGGAGACGCACTTCCTAGTCCAAGCCTTTCCACCTCAATCGTTGGAGACCCACTTCCTAGTTTGAGTTATTCTAATGGGAGACGCACTTCCCAATCTGAACCATCAATCCTAGGAGACGCACTTCCTAGTCCAAGCCCTTCAACCTCACTCGTAGGAGACGCACTTTCTAGTTTGAGTTATTTCAATAGGAGACGCACTTCCTAATATGAACCATCAATCCTAGGAGACGCACTTCCTAGTCCAAACCTTTAAACCTCATTCGTAGGAGACACACTTCCTAGTTTGAGTTATTCCAATGGGAGACGCACTTCCCAATCTAAACCATTAATCATAGGAGACGCACTTCCTAGTACAAGCATTTCAACCTCACTCGTAGGAGACACACTTCCTAGTTTGAGTCATTCAAATAGGAGATGCACTTCCTACTCTAAACCACCAAATCTTAGGAGACGCACTTCCTAGTACAAGTGTTGGAACCTCATTCACAGGAGACGCACTTCCTTATCTGAACCACCAATCCTAGGAGACACATTTCCTAGTCGAATCCCTTAAACCTCACTCGTAGGAGACACACTTCCTGGTTTGAGTCATTCTATTAGGAGACGCACTTCCTAATCAGAACCCTCAATCCAAGGAGATGCACTTCCTAGTCCAAGCCTTTCAACCTCACTCGTAGGAGACGCACTTCCTAGTTTGAGTCATTCCAATAGGAGACACACTTCCTAATCTAAACCATCAAATCCTAGGAGAATCACTTCCTAGTACAAGTCTTGCAACCTCATTCCATTGGGAGACGCACTTCCTAATCTGAACCATCAATACTAGGATATACACTTCCTAGTCCAAACCTTTCAACCAATCCTAGGAGACGCACTTCCTAGTTTGAGTTATTCCAATAGGAGACGCACTTCCTAATTTGAACCATTAATCCTAGGAGACGCACTTCCTAGTCCAAGTCCTTCAACCTCACTCGTAGGAGACGCACTTCCTAGTTTGAGTCATTCACATGAGACATACTGCCTAATCTGAACCACCAATCCTAGGAGATGGATTTCCTAGTCGAAGCCCTTAAACCTCACTCGTAGGAGACACACTTCCTAGTTTGAGGCATTCCATTAGGAGACGCACTTCCTAATCTGAACCATCAATCCTAGGAGATGCACTTCCTAGTCCAAGCCCTTCAACCTCACTCGTAGGAGACGCACTTCCTAGTTTGAATCATTCTATTAGGAGACGCACTTCCTAATCTGAACCACCAGTCCTAGGATACGCACTTCCTAGTCCAAGTCTTTTGACCTCATTCTTAGGAGATGCAATTACTAGTTTGAGCCATTCCAATAGGAGACGCACTTCCTAATATGAACCATTAATCCTAGGAGACGCACTTCCTAGTCCAAACCTTTCAACCTCATTTGTAGGAGACGCACTTCCTAGTTTGAGCCATTCTAATAGGAGACACACTTCCTAATTTGAACCACCAATCCTAGGAGACGCATTTCCTAGTCGAAGCCCTTCAACCTCACTCGTAGGAGACGCACTTTCTACTTTGAGTCATTCAATTGGAGACGCACTTCCTACTCTGAACCATTAATCCTAGGAGACGCACTTCCTAGTCCATGTCTTTTAACCTCACTCGTAGGAGACGCACTTCCTAGTTTGAGTCATTCCAATAGGAGACGCATTTCCTAATCTAATCCATCAAATCCTAAGAAATGCAATTCCTAGTATAAGTCTTGCAACCTCATTCCAATAGGAGACGCACTTCCTAATCTAAACCATCAAATCCAAGGAGACATACTTCCTAGTCTAAACCTTTCAACCTTATTCGTAGGAGACGCACTTCCTAGTTTGAGCCATTCCAATAGGAGACGCACTTCCTAATATGAACCATTAATCCTAGGAGACGCACTTCCTAGTCCAAACCTTTCAACCTCACTTGTAGGAGACGCACTTCCTTGATTGAGTCAATCCTGTTCATTCTAATAGGAGACGCACTTCCTAATATGTATCATTAATGCTAGAAGACAAAATTCCTAGTTCGAGTCCTTTAATCTCGCCGTCATTCGAAAGCTACCCATGGAAGATGCACCTCTTAGTCTAAGTTTTATCAGTTATACTCCTAAGAGAAGCACATTCAATTCGGAGTCTTCAATATCATTTTTGCATCTTTCAAATAAAATAAGCTAATCTACAGCTTTACCCAATAACTCACAAAATTTTCTCAATGCCAAACTGGGGCAGAAAATTTTGTTCGTTTTGTTCGTTTTTGATGGCTTTGCAAGCCCCGTCGTAGAGCACGGGTTGTGACGATTAAAGCTTGTCGTTTTAGTTATCATCGGAAGAAAGAAGTCTTTCGATCACAGTATTGTTGGAGTTAACTTTGTCAATGTATCAGCAACCGGCTTCTCAAGATTCTTCTTCTCAATTTCGGATCAGGAAAGCAAGTGACTGAGATTGAGTCATAATCTTTTCATCAAAGAGCATCAAGATCCAATCTAAGGTCAACACAAGCGAGCAGATCAAGAATCAAGATTTGACTCTAGAAGGCACATAGATAGGAAATTTGTAACTCCTAGTTTGCAGACATATGTAGTTCTCTTCTCTTTTTCTTTTGATGTAAGAAGCAAGTAACAATAATAGTAGCAAGTAACAGTAACAGTAACAACAACAACAGCAGTCTTAACTCCAGTGTCCGGTAGTCCCAGCTACCAAATTTTCTCAGAACTACACTGACCTGATTCCTTTATAGCCAAGGATATGTAGGCAACCTCGGAAGCAAGGTTCGGTAACCTTTTTCACAAAAAAAAAGCTTTCATTGTAGTGATGTGTGAGCAAAATAATAGTCATGGCATTCACTTTTCTTTGCACGAAAACTCTTCATGTTCTCGAGCAAAGAGGAGCAGCTGTAAATGCCTAATTTTTGCTTTTTCTTTTTCTTCTACATTATATTATTTTTTTTATTTTGTAGGATTATTATATGTGTATTTGTAGATTTTGAATTAAGACTTTAGTTTAATTAATTGTCATGAGGTTCAAGGGATTGGGTTCCTTTATGTTTCATCCAAATTGGGTTGAATTTGAGGCAAATTGGCGGCCCAAATCAGCCAACCCAGTCCAAATGTTGGCTTGCCAAGACCCAGATCAAAACGACGTAGTTTCAAAATAAAACTATGTCGTTTCACTTAATGAAGCTGAGAACAAATCTCATCCATTCAATCCAACGGACCTCATTTCATCTCCCTTTCCGAATAAAAGGGCTAAAAAATCAGATTTTTGGCCATTTACCCATACCCTAGAGACATCTCTCTTCACTCTCTCACCTTCTTTCAAGCCGTCGCCGCCGGTGGTGCTCCAAACACCACCCAAATTACACCGTTCTCTTCATCTCACTACCCTCTCTCCGAATCTAAGCCCCAAACCTTCAAAACCTCCCTCTAATTCCATGAAATCAAAACCCTAGGTAGCCGCCCCTTTATTCCTTCTCTGATTTCATGGAAAATCCAACAACCCACCCCACAAGCTTCACATAGACGTGTAGATCTCTAGGAGATCTACACTTTCCCTTTAATTTCACCTCCGAAACCCGACCACCGCCGTCTGACCCCCCCCCCTCCCCCACTGCCGCGACCGTCGTTGCCACTACCTCATCGTTGCTGAGCCTCTGTTGCAGCATGAGCACGACCCTGTTGCCTCTCTTTCTCTTTGACAAAATGCTGGACTCAACTCTATCTCGTCAAAGTTTGTGTGTTTTTCGGCATTTGTCATTGAGAAAAAGAGGCGTGGAGGTCGATTTGCCATCGAGTTGTGTTGTACTACTGCTTTGAAGCTTGAGCGTTTAGGTCAAATACTAATCCTTCCTCTAAGTTTTTGATTTTCTATTTACCTGCCGTTTGTTTTTAGTTCTGTTATTGTTAATCTGTGACCAGTGATTCGTGTTAGTCTCATTAACGGTCATCGATATTAGTCGTTACTTAATACTTTCGAATCATGTATTAGTTAGTCGTTTACTCTGTCATTACGTTTTGTTTAGTCAATCGGTTTTGTTAATCACTTTTGAAATCCGATTAGTTATTTGTAATTGGCAAAGTTCACTGATATTCTAGTTTGTGATTGATTTTGGTATTTTGCTTTACTTCAAATCTGCTTTTGCGATTGATTTTGGTATTTTGCTTTAGTTCAAAATCTGTTAGTGATCAGTACTTCGTGTTTAGTCTCGTTTTTGATTTCGTGTTTCAGTCAACTCGATAGTTGTTTCATTATCAACATGTATCATGCGTTGCCTTAGTTGTTAAGTTCCAATTTCATGTTCATTATTTCTAGTTTTGTCTATGTTTAAGCTAACTAGTTTAAGGCCTTAACTACATGTTTTGTTTGTTTGTAGTCATTAGGTTATTTTGTTAGTTATGATGGTTCAAGTATAGTTATCTGATTTTGCACCTTTTAGTTTGAAGCAATAGTTTAGTTTGATATTGGTTTGTGAGGATAGTAGAAGGTACTTGAGTGTAGGGCCTTTGTTAGTTTGTTTTTACTGTTCGGGGACTTTTGGGAGTGCAATACTCCGAAATTCTGTCCACAATTGGTAAGGAAAACTGTTCATTGGATAAAATTCTGGTTTTGGACAGATTTTTGGTCAAAAATCTATCATTTTGGACAGATTTTTGGCCAAACAAAATCTATCCCCAGGTCTTTCCTCCCCCTATAAAAAAGAGGAGTTATTTCCTCATTTACGGGGATCTTTTACTCTAAAAAATACACTTCTTATACACTTAGCAAAAGAATACAACTTTGAGAGTAAAAAAGAGCAGTTGAACACCTCAATAGTAAGCTAAAATTCTGAGCTTAGTGAGTGTTTCTTAGAGTGCAAAAACCCTTGAGAAAAATAGAAGGATCTATTGGTCAATTCATGAAGTTGTTAGCTACTAGTTTCAAGCATCCTTGTTGAGTATTCTGGGTTATCTTAACACTGAGTTGTTGCTGTCTTTATTGCTGTTTCTGCTGCTATTCTTGCTCATTCTAGTGTTGTATTTTTATAATCTGCGACCCAGGTAACCCTTGAACTTTGCAATGCAGATTTTTCTATCAAATAATTGAAGATATAGGTCTTTTCAGCTCTTTGGATATGCTTGATGTACCTTACTAGAATAATTGAATGTTTAGCATGTTACCCGTGCTTTAAGCTTGTGAAACTGTAATATTTGGCTTAATATTCAATTCCACTTTACATACGTAGCTAATACAAACCTTCTGCTAAGTTCTTTAGCCAAGGTGAATAAGCATTTTCATTGCCAGAAGCTTTCTCTTTGCCTTGGTTTCATTTTTGAGTTTTGTTACCTTATGAGGACTCTTAGTGCTAAAAATATAACTGATAGTAAAACTTCTTTTCTTGTTTAAGTTGAGTTGAAGTTGAAAAATAGTATATGATATAATGAGTGTGCTAGGCTAGAGGAGAGAACCAATGAAAGAATGCCTTAATGTGCCATTACTATTTTGAACTTCTATTTGGTTGAGCTTAATGCACACAATTTTTCTCAGTTAAATATCTAGGAATTCATGTTCTTTAATGCTTTATTTTTAGCTACATGTCCTAGTTGGGTTTACATCAGTTTTAAGAATACCCCAGGTCACCATCACCTTTTGTACTAAGTTTGCTATCCATTTATCTTTCTTTAACATCAACGCTACCGAAAAATTAATTTTATCAAGTGTAAAGTACTAAACGAGTTTTGGAGTCAGTCTTTTAAATACTAGGCTTCATTATTAAAAATAGTTTTCACTAATGAATTAATTTAAGCGCTAGGCAAATTTTAGGAACAAATGTAGCTTTATATTAGTTTCCGTCATTTTAATTAATAACAACAATAATAAAAATAAGGTTATAAGTAGGTTTAATATTAACTAAGTTTTATACATCGTCTTACCACCATTAAGCTACAAATAGGCATTTTCTTTTACGATAAAGATGAACAATTATTTTTTCCTAATCTAACCCCTATAGTAATTCGTCTTAACTAAGGTAAATAATTTCGTCTTAACAGATATCGGGAAGACTCGCTTCGGAATAAAGACATAAATAAAATGGCAAGGTCGTGAGGACGTCTTGTTCCAATTCTTTCAAGTAAATAAAAGTTTGTTATTTAATTAACTTCGAGTAGACTCCAATTTTGGATACGACGCACGAAATAAGGTCGGGGATACTCGTCTTGGTTAGTATAAGCTAGGGTCAGGGATACTCGTCCTAGTTTGAGATTAATAAAGTCATCAACAATAAAATGGGACATAGGCAAACATGAAAATCAAATAAAACACAGTTTATCCAAAAATTAATTCAAGCCAATTTTAGTCAATAAAAGCGATCGTGCTAGAACCACGGGACTCGGAGAATGCCTTACACCTTCTCCCCGATCAACAGAATTCCTTACCCGCACTTTGTTTTCGCAGACCAATAATAATATAGTCAAACCTTCCTTTGACTAGGGATTCAAACAAAAGGTGACTTGGAACACCCAAAAATCAATTCCAAGTGGCGACTCTGAACAATAAAATAATCCCTACTCAAGTTTGTCACTTTAATTGGAAAAACTCTTTAACTCACAATCCATAACACACACATATTCTTTGCGGGGGTAGAAAAGGGGTGTGACATGTATTATTCAGGGATAGGATTAATTCAGAAAGAAGAAATCTTTGGTTTTGAAAAATTAACCACTAGGGAAGAAGAATACAATGAGATACTTAGCACTGGGAGCGACGACGGCATGGAGCTCATGGAAAATCAATCAACATTGCCAATTCCAGCACAATGTCCGAGAGATATTATTGATAAGTTACAAAGAAGCTATATATGAGCTTACAAATATTAGTATGATAATTTGTAATTGGCTACTAAGAGGCCTAGTTCAAACAGAACCCTTCCTAGAAGGTGGCTGCGTAGATTAGGTGCTCTTCAAAAGAATTATATTTGTATTTGAGATTTGAAAGTTCTATTAATAAAATAAAAGGCTCTAAGCGGTTGAATTTTTTTTATGAATTGTCTTAGTTACTTAATACTTTGAAATTATATTAAATAAATTATAACTCTATTATAAATTTATAATTACTAGAATATTTAATTACAAGTCTTTTGTTTTAATATTTTATAATTCTTTACTTAGTTTTCTAATTTCCGTTTTAACATTTAAGTTTATTAAAATAAGTCAAAAAACTAGCCGTTGCAAACTTTAAAAACTTAGTCATTTTCAAAAAACTAGACGTTTTTTTTTTAAAAAAAATACACTTGAGGTCCACGAACCCGTCCCGTCCCGTCCCATGCCGTTTGTTAGCGGGACGGGATGGGCCAACCATTTCGTCCCGTTTCGTTCCCGTCCCGTTGGACAGCCATAGCGCGAACTATGTGTGCGAAAAAAAGTTTAAAATGTATACATATATAAGATCACACTTATTCTGAATCCATTAACTCTGCATCCTGAATTTTGCTTCTGTTTGCATATGTTACTTCCCTTTCATTGACATCTCATCCGCCATTTGAACGAAAAGTACTTCCCTGAAGTCCACTTTCGTTTTCAATGTATTGCGTAGACAAACATTTGTCATTTGATTTCATGTTGGTCCAACCAAGACTAGACTAAGCATGAGAAAATGGTTCGATTTTCAAGTAGCCAGTAGCTTATCAGAGGCATACAAGATACTATCTTGAACAAAGGCAAATCCAGGATTTTTATTTTGTGTTCAGCACTCGGATTTCACCTACTGAATCCATCATATTGTTTGAATTATGGTTTCATAGTTAAATATTTTCAATAGGTCTTAGCAAGTTTTTTTTTTAGGGGGGGGGGGGGGGGGGGGGCTAACTGTAGTACCTAATCCGAAGAAAGGCCATGCGCCTAACACAGATAAATTCAGGCTAAAAGTTATGAGTTCAAAACTTCAAATGAACCCATAACTCTACTACTGAATACACCCCTGATCTTGAATATAATGTACAACTGGTCCTGGCAAAGGGCAGGATCAGCTTAATTTGAACCATGGAAGAATCTCCTTCCCTGTGCAAGCAACAAAAAAAATGCACACTCCCTACGCAGGAATTATCCTGTTCAGGTTCAAAGGGACTTTCTCAGCCTGTTCAGTCAGCATTATGGCTAATAAGGCCAGGTTTCTGAAGCTGACACAGGCACCCCTGGTGCTTTCTCGTGTCAATAAATTATCGAGGATATAAAGAGACAGAATAGAATAAAATACGCGATTTCTTATTACTGCCAAGAAGAGTACTTTCTTTGAACAAGGCTATTGTTTTCAAGTTATTTAACATACCAAACCTAGATACTTACCTAATACTTGATAATGAAGCTCCTACACCCTCCCTCTTCTTGACTGGCCGATGGAGTGTGATCACTTCAGAAAGCTCTTGATCCAGTTTTCAATCTATGAAGTCCTGCAATTCCTTTCGGTAAGGTAACATGTTGTGGAGGGAAAAAAAGTTCTTGCAACTACGAAAACTACAACAACTCCTATTGGATAACCAGACGTCGAGAAAAGAACATGGCTGCAGAAAAGAAGCCCTCTATTGAATAACCATGCTTTCGTCTCCTACCACTTTATTGTATACTCTATCCAAATGAAGAGAAATTTTCTTATTTTAGATTTAATTAGAGGTAGTCGAAAATAGACAGTTTTTTGTGTTAAGTTGCACGTTAACAGTGGTAATCATTTCTTGGATATAACATATCTCTACCTTTAAAGAACTTGCAGAAACAACATTGTCAAGGGAAATCCCAATGTAACGCTCACCTTTAGCTCTTCAAAGAGTTGATGTAATTTTCCGGCAAGTAGATTTCACCACCAACCTCGCCATGTTGTTCCCCGCTAATGGTTTTCTTTGCAGCTTGAAACTCTGCACTCATAGCATCCATGCCGCGCAGTATGGCTTCCTCTGCGCTTCCATAACCATGAGTTTCTGCATACTTCCTTATATCTTCAGTTATTTTCATAGAACAAAACTTAGGGCCACACATAGAGCAGAAATGTGCCACTTTAGCACCATCGGCTGGTAAAGTTTCATCGTGGAAAGACAGTGCAGTCACGGGGTCCAATGACAAAGCAAATTGATCCATCCATCGGAACTCAAATCTTGCCTTGCTCAATGCATCATCCCAAGCCTGAGAAAGTGGATGACCTTTCGCTAGATCAGCTGCATGAGCAGCAATCTTGTATGATATAACTCCGGTCTTCACATCATCCCGATTAGGCAAACCAAGATGCTCTTTTGGAGTAACATAACACAGCAGCGCGGTTCCAAGTGCGCCTATATTGGCTGCACCAATGGCAGAGGTGATATGATCATATCCAGGAGCTATATCAGTTGTCAAAGGTCCAAGAGTGTAAAACGGTGCTTCATTGCACCACTCTAGCTGTTTCTTCATGTTCTCGGGAATCTTATGCATTGGAACGTGTCCAGGCCCTTCATTCATAACCTGAAATGAAACACAATTTTTGTAACTAAAATTAGCAAGGTAACTCTGATATTCAGGAGAAGAAATAGTCATGCAAGGAATTGGGTTCAAGCTTTCCCAGCCCCTTCTCATCAATGGACTCCTGACGTATTAGAGAATGTGTTTTCTAATTTTGAAACAAAACACCCTCAGACTGTGCATGAATACAAATTTTAAGGAAATAAATAGGAAAAAGAAAACATAACTTTAAATTAAGGGGGAGGGGAAGAGTGGAGAGAAAAGGAGAGGTACATGACATTGCACTACAGAATCAAATAATATCACTTTGAAATATGAAAGTGAAAAGACGCACACAGAGTTCGGACATATAGGCAAATTAGTGTTTGTTTTACAATTTGTCCATTATTTCAACTTCAACTTGAAATAGGGAACATGAGTTGAAAAACTGGTTTAAGGAGTATTTGAAGTGAAATAATGGTTTTTCACTCTCAGAACTTCAACGTTTATCCAAGTGAAATTCGTGTCCAAATAGAAAGAATACTGTTCTGAAGAAACTTCTTTTCCAACAACAGAAGAAGAGATGGTTTTGTTAAGTATACTATAGATAAACACACTTGAGCTAAAAAAAATACTTCATGCTAAGAAGTTAATAGGATGTTAACAATTAGAAAACTGTAGGAAATTGTTACCTGTACATCCTTTTCCCAAGCCCGGCGAGTCAGCTCTCCTTGAGTCAAGAGTTCAGCAAACTGAGCAGTGTCATTTGCATCATAAATTGAACCAGGTCTCAGTCCATCACCAATTGATAACGATATATCGTACTGATTACAGATGTCAAGTATATCATCCCAATGTTCATATGCAAAATTTTCCTTGTGATAAGCTAAGCACCACTTTGCATGAATGGAGCCTCCACGCGAAACAATTCCAGTCATCCGCTTCGCTGTCAATGGGATGTACCTAAGAAGAACTCCAGCATGAATTGTGAAGTAATCAACACCTTGCTCAGCTTGTTCAATTAAGGTCTCTCTAAAAACTTCCCAACTCAGATTCTCAGCGATGCCATTTACTTTTTCTAATGCTTGGTAGATTGGCACAGTGCCCACTGGTACAGCAGAATTACGTAAGATCCACTCACGAGTCTCGTGGATGTGACGACCAGTAGAGAGATCCATAATAGTATCTGCACCCCACATTGTTGCCCATTGAAGCTTGTGAACTTCTTCTTCGATCGAGCTTACAACAGCAGAGTTTCCAATGTTGGCATTGACTTTCACTAAGAATTTTCTTCCTACTATCATAGGCTCCAACTCAAGGTGCTTCTTGTTTGAAGGGATGATTGCACGGCCCCGAGCAACTTCTGATCTCACAAACTCCGGATCCATTTTTTCACGTGCAGCGCAGTAAGCCATTTCCTCAGTTATAATTCCCTGCTTAGCATAGAACATTTGAGTGTACCTTGGTCCTCCTAACTTCTCCCTTTTGTCAATCCACTCCTTGCGCAACTTGGGGAGGCCTATTTAGATGCATAATTATTATGTATATAAAAGGATTATGTCCTAAATCATAATGTTATCGTAAAGAAAGTCATTTAGCTAAACGTATCATATGACAGAAAGCAGGGACAACTTTCACTAAAAAGCTTGTCTTCAGAAGTCATATTTGTCAACTCAGCCAAAGAATACATACAAGATTCATATAGGCGAAAAGAAAACGGTGAAAAACAAATGCGGAAAGTAAGAGCTAATAATACAAAAGAACAACTACTACGCATCAATACCATATTAGTTGGGGTCGTCAATATGGATCCTTGCTATTCATGTCGATCCATTTAAACTCGTCTCAATCCAACGTTTAAAAGAATTAGGTTCTATAGCAATAGGAGTTCTTTACGTTTTCTACTAGCATACAAATCTCTAATAACACTAAAGCAAACATTGGACTTAAAGTCAACATACCTACATGACTAAAACTTAATCCCTACTAGTATCACCTATATGGATCTTTTAAGAGCTGATAATATTACATAATTGTTTATGAAGAAAATTATGAGAAAAAAAAATGATGAAAGATGGATGAAAAATCAGGATCAGACAATTCAACTTCCAAGTATTGCAAGTAGACATGTGACAATTAACAAATTAAGCTGATCTATTAATGGGAATAGCATATGAGAGTTACTGCAATCAGAAGCTTCATCATAAGGCAACCTTTTTGTTTAAGCTTATGAAGTATTAAAAAGATCAAAGGAAAGCGCAAGAAGTTAAGTGGATACTAATAACACTATTCTAGACTGTTGAAAATTCTGCACCCAAAGGAAGAAGGGAGATGGTTAGTAGGCATACCAATACGAGGATTTACACCCTGAGGACCACTGGTATCATAAGTGTCAAAATGTGGTTCATCCCCAGAAAGGTGGATACGACGAAATGGGACTTTGAGCACATGACCTGTTTCTTCATGAATAACTTCACTGCAAATCGCACATTCAACTAATCAACATTTTGCGAACAAAAGAAATTGCATGTGTATGTTATCTGTGCTCTCAAGCTCTACATCACCAACTTTTTGAACTCAATTTTCATAGAAATTAAAAGGATTAACAAGATAAAGTTTTCAACATGATGACACTGAGAATATAAAAAAATTCTACATTTTACCTTATGGTTCACATTCATGTGAAGCATTATACTTCATCTGAAAAATAAGGCAGTTACCTACTAAAGCAGGTTAGAACACTGCTAATGCAAAAATTCTTTAGAATGTCAGTGTATATAAGTTAAATCCTTTCAATAACGAAAATCCTTAAGTTCTATACAACAACATTTCCAATCAAAGATTTTGAACGCTTAGCCACTCCACTCAAGATGTCAAAGAAATGTCATATACAGAATCCCTATGTTGCTTGGACTCTCTGAAAATGTCACCGGTGCGTGCCGGATCTTCCAAAAGTAGTGTATTTTTGGAGGATCGATATGGTGCGGCAGCATTTTGGAGAGTCCGCGCAACATAGCTGAATCCTCAATGACTATTGTTATTTAGAAGAACTATATTGGCAAAGACGGGAGGGATCATAGGCAGACCTGTATTCTTTGGAGCTTTTAGGGAAGCATTCTTCAAATGATGGAAGTGGCAAGAAATCAGGAGCATTAGGATCAACTGTGTGCTTTGGCTTCGTCTTCTCTTTGTTAGCACTTGGAGGATCAAAGGTTAATGTTGCTTTAGGGCCGGAGAAAGAATTAACACATGTCTCCCTTTTCCGCGTAACAGCAACTTGCCCTGTCAAATCAAACCCTGGCAAGAAGGAACTGCTTGGAAAATTTATTTGTGGATGATGATTCCCATTCTTGCACAGAAGTGATGTTAAAGCAGTTTGGACACATGCCATATTTCTCCCCCTGTATTAAAGCAATTATGTCACATATTTAGGACTATAACATTCATTCACATATAAGCAGACTGGGAAAATAAACCATAGTTAGAACAACTTATGCTTGTAATGATACAACAAAAAATGAGTGATGCTGCCAGTTGAATATCATAAACCAAAACGCTAAAAGAATCTTGGAGACTTCAAAATTCATAGCTAAATAAGTATCTTCTTTTCATGATGCAAAAGGTTAAGTATTCACTTTCTATGTTCTACTCCTTCTGTTCCATTTTATGTGGCACTTTTTACTTTTTAGTCTGTTCCAAAAACAATGGCACATTTTTCGGTGCATAAAGTATCCCGCATTCACGCAGGGTCCAGGGAAGGGTCGCACCCTAAGAGGTGTGATGTGGATAACCTACCTTAATGCAATCATTAGTGGCTGGAATGACACCTTTCTACTTTTACAAACAATTTACCTTTATACTTCTCGTTTTACCCTTACTATAGCCACAAAAATACCATGGCATACCCAATCAAACACCCCACCTAAAATGAAACAAGGAGTACCAGATTTGGGCACGTCTGGTGCTGACATTCAAAAGTTTATTGGTAGTGTTTCGAAGATCATTCCAAGTATCAAAGGAGAATTCAACATATAATCAACGGGTTCAACTGAACCAATCATATTTCACATAAAGCATAGATATATATATATATATATGTGTGTGTGAAACTAGATCACATGAACAGGGGCGAAATGCAGCTCAGTGTCACCGGGCCGAGTACTTTTGGTACAGATCATAAATTTATGTGTAAAAAATCACGAAAAATGCAACAAATAGTAGATATGAACCCATAACTTTACAAATATAATGGGTTCAATGGTAAGAACGTTAAAGATTGAACCCATAAAATTTAAATCTCGGATCCGCCTCCGTGACATGAAAGCCTCATACATGAGGTAAAACCGAACAAAGCAGTAAACTAGTCTAAGCCTTAACGCAAAACATTTAAGTTATATATACTGATTGTGTCACACATTTCTTATCATCAACATTAATTGGTAATCTGATAAAAATGGTAAACTAAACTATTATTAGTTACAGTTTAGGTGATGAATTTACAGAATAATAGAAGATGCATGCATGAAAAAGATGTATGTATAAGCTTAATACGTAATTATAACAGAAAATTGAGAGAGAAAAACGAACCTCAGATATCTGAATTAGAGCTCTCTGTCTCTCTCTCTTCTCTGTTCACAAGTAAAAGATCAGAAATGAAGTGACTGGAAAATATCAGGAGGAAGGCTAGTTAATGGCATATCTTTTTGTGGTATTTTATAGGATCTCTTTCACCCAATCAAAAGAAAAGCTGACCTGGCTTTCTGATCTGGCCCCACGTACCATGAGATATTTTATGGGGAAATTAAACGGAAATAATCAGTCACAAGGATACCAAATACTCGGACATGATAATAACCATTTATACAACTTTTTAGCGTAAAAATAGCACGGCTAGCCAGTTTTTGGATTCATCATTCAAAAATAGCCAGCATTTGCAAAGTCAATGAAAAATAGCCACTATTTTGCTGCAACTCGAAAAGTTTCAGCATAATATACTGGAAAGTTTCAGCATAGCCACTACTTTGCAGTTGTATGAACTTCCAGCATATTATGCTGGAACTCCAACACGCGAAAAGTTCCAGTATATTATGCTAGAGTTCCAATACACTTATGATGGAACTCCAGTATATACTAGAGTTCCAGTATATAATATACTGGAGTTATACTGGAGTATTTTTTTCGGATTTTGAACAGTGTTTTCGTTCAGATTTATCTTTACTTGAAAAGTGACTAAATTTCGATTATTTTTAAAAATTGTGACTATTTTTGAATAACCACATGTAAATTTGGCTATTTTTAGCTAACCAAATATACTGTGAAAAAAAAAAAGTTGATTACCCAAAAGTGGATGAAACTCCTCCCCATTTTCCATTCTCTCTGTATTCCCAAGTTACTACTTAGAGGGAGCCACATGTCATAGTTAAAAATTAAATGTTGAGATTAAATTACCCAAAGCAAGCTCCTAATCATGGTTAGAAAAACAAATACTTTATCTTACTTGCTCTTAATTTTTTTGGCAATCCCACAATTTTAGGCAAAAGATTATGCAATCCATACATTCAAAGACGATTTTTTTTTTTTCGAACAATTTTTTTTCTTTTTGGAATACGAGTTTTTCTTTATTTTTTACCCCAGTTTTTCTTTGCATTCTTAGTGAGAGGTACTTAGTGGAAACAGTAAAATCAAATAGAATTAACGTATGGTATTAAAATTTTATAAGGAATAAAAAAATATAAATTTGAGATAAAAAGAAAAACTGTTTAAAAAAACTCGTAATAAAGTAGAAAAAAAAAAGAGGAATTATTTAAGTATATATAGATTACATAATACTTTAGCTAGATTTGTGGGACTACCAAAAGTTTTGAGAGCAAATAAAGAAAATATTTATTATCCTAATTATGGTTAGGAGTTTGCTTTAGGTAATTAAATCGAAATCTTTAATTTTTAACTTACCCATACCGGGTGTTTACACCAAACTATATTAGTTCACTATGGTTAATTAATTTAATTAGATGAGAATGCATGTAATTTACCATGGTTAAATGATTGAAGTTCATATGCAAGACACATGTCATATATCTATTGATTTGGTGTAAACACCCGGTGCGGATAAGTTTTTACTCTCTCATCCAAGTAGTAACTTGGAAAAATGGAGAACCTGATGTTAGATGTACCACTGGATATAAGATTAATAGCCCGTTTGACCAAGCTGCAAAAATCAGCTTATTTTGAGAAATGTTTTTTTTTAAAAGTGCTTTTCTCAAAAGTATTTTTGGTGAGGAGCAGTTTGTGTTTGGCTAATTAGTTTGAAAAGCACTTCTCAGCAGCAATTAGTATTTGGCCAAGCTTTTAAAAATTGCTTCTAAGTGTATTTTTCTCAAAAGTGCTTTTGGAGAGAAACTACTTTTTTCTGTTTCTCTTCAAAAATACTTTTTTTTCCTTCCAAAAGCTTGGCCAAACACCTCAATTTTTGGCCAAAAGTGCTTTTGGCCAAAAAAAGTACTTTTGGCCAAAAAGAAGCTTGGCCATCACTTTTGGCCAAAAAAAAAAAGTACTTTTGGCCAAAAAGAAGCTTGGCCAAACAGGCTATAAATTGCTTCTAATTATATGGGTCTAATCCGTACACAAATTCTAGAATATATATATATATATATCGAAATCTTTAATTTTCAAATTTAAGTTTGCTTTAGGTAATTAAATCAAAAATTTTAATTTTTAATTGTTTCTAAGTATATATATATATATATATATATATACACACCTGACACAACTCAATACTTTGATAAGTCACTGCTGCTATATATATATACTTATTTTGGTACATATATATTTAAATTATCTGACCATAGCACTAGTTTCTGCAATTTAATTTAGTGAATGTAGCGTGTCATTGTGTCTAGTACTTTTTTCATCACAAAATGGATGACTAAATTTGAAATATACATCGAAACATTATAATTTTTTATTTAAAGTGGACCGTTGATCATCCTTTCCTTTTAAGTAAAATAGATTTGGAAATACATACAAGTATTATATATCAACTTTTAATTTCAAAAAGATTATGATAAACTAAAGGTTTTTGATTTTATTTTCAAATATTCATAGTGATATAAAAAAGTTAAATTCAAATTGAAGGAAAAAAAAAGAAAAAAATCAAATTGAAGAAAAAGAAAGGTTCATGCATTTGTCTTTTTTTAACAATTTTCAAGTTCCGTCAAGAAAATAATTGCAAAGAATATATTAATTAATGTTAATTAAAATATTATTATTTGGGTATAATTTGAGTCCGTTATATATTTAAGATGATGAAACCGACAAAGCCATGTAATTTTAATAACCTAGTGTATATCACCAAAGGATGTGGTGCAGTGGATAAGACTGTTCCTTCCTTAATCAGAGGTCTCGAGTTAATCCGGATATAGTCGGGCTTCAATGCGGGTCGGATACCGGTTGGGAAACCAAAAAAAAAAATAACGTAGTGTTCCCTTTCACAGAAAAGCACAAGTAAATACCATGGTCCCATCATTGGCCGAAGTACGGAAGAGTAGTTAATTGAACAATTTTCATCAAAAATCTATACTATGTATGTAAGTTAAATATTATTTTGTACATAGATTAAATATTATTTTTGTATATTTATCCTCCCTCAAACAAGAAATCAAAAATATGTGGAAATTTCGGAGTATAAGTGGCATGGATTGAAATACCATTTAAATCTATAGAAACTTTATAAAGGTAGTGCAAATCACATTCTTTATAATTTAATATATTTAAAAAATGTTTAGAAAATCTTTGCCAATGGAAACATTGTTTGAGTCTCTAAATCACATTTCGGGAATTTAATTGAACAATTGCTTTGTCTCCAATTATATATTATATACATACATAAGAAGAAAAATTAAATCTTATAGTAATATTACAAGACCACTCTTATTCTGAACCCACCGATTCTAAATTTTGGACTCACCTCTCCTAGTGGAGTTATTGCTGGTTTAGTAGCTTTGGTGATAGAAACTTTGACACTTACATAGAGAAGAGAAGGATGATAACATTAGGTTAAAAATGACAATGCACAAAAGCTATAAGTCACTGAAAAAGATCATAGACTAACGGATAGTTCGGTGCACTAAGCTCCCGGTATGCGCAGGGTCCGGAGGAAGGACCCGACCACAAGGGTCTATCGTATGCAGCCTTACCTTACATTTCTGCAAGAGGCTGTTTCTACGGTTCGAATACGTGACCTCCTGGTTACATGACAGTAATTTTACCAGCTACGTCAAGACTCCCCTTCCAAAAAGATGATAGACTAGCTGCCAAAATTGATATGATTAAAAGATAGCAAAAAAGTTGAGCAAGATGCTGCGTGGCCACTAAGGTTAGTGTCTCTTTTGTGGTCTTTGGACAGACTATAAGCACTAGTTAATATCAGAAAGCAATAATTGTGATATTTTTGGTGCTTCCCAAAATATCATCACTAGAATCTATTACCTCCACATTTGCATTATGCTATGCAATAGTGGTATTTTTTTTATTTTTTTTTTGTTCTCATTACCAGCCAGAGAAAGATAACCACTTGCCAATTGACACTTTAGAGCTTGTTTTGCACTATGCTTTACTAGTTGAGAGTAACTGATAACCATTCAAAATCACTTTTTAGTTTGAAGCAACTTTTATAAATAAGCATAAAGCAACTTTTATAAATAAGCAGCAGTAATGTGTTTGGATAGAAGTGCTAAAATGCTAATAAGCACATTGATTTGTTTGGTATATTAGTGTTGATTTCGGAAACAATTTCTCTACCTCCACAAGGTATGAATAAGGTATGCGTACGCACTGACCTCTCCGGACCCCACTATGTGAAATTACACTGAGTATGTTACTGTTGTTGTACAAGTGTTGATAAGCAATTTCTGTTAAAATGATTAAAATACCCTTATACACATCTACAAAAAGAACTATATGAATTAAAAACAAAAATCAAGGACAAGGAAGAACAACGAAAATATAATGAAGAGGGAGGTGTATGAGGAATGATATTTCGGAGATTACAAAGACATTAGGAATAAAATAGTTAAATCTTAGTCAAACCAAAAGTTTAAAAGGTGATTTATAGTTTTTTGGCCGATTTTAATTTATAAGCACTTTAAAAGAAAGTGCTTGATCAACTTATAAACTTCTGAGCCGAGGATCTATCGGAAACAGCCTCTCTATCTTTATAAGGTAGGGGTAAGGTATGCGTACACACTACCCTCCACAGACTCCATTTATGGGAATACACTGGGTTCATTGTTGCTGTTATCAACTTATAAACTTAAACACTCGCCCCACCC
>NC_031990.1:86921776-86936450 GCF_001879085.1 Nicotiana attenuata
CAAAGTCATTTTAATTAAATGCTAAATCAGCCCAACTCAAAAAATGCTCTTCACATCCATGAATAAACAAGAAATCAACTAAATCCAAGTGCAAAAAGACATTTAATTGTCACTTCATCATCTACTTGGTTTGGCAATCTCTCCTGCACTTACAAGTCTCTTTTCAACATTTCACCTCATCAAATACTTCTAATTTACAAAAACATAGGGCCGTAAGAAATCTTACTAATAAGACAAAACTATCAACATTTACATAAGTCAAGAATTATGGCAGCCTACTGATATTTTTGTCCCATAATCACAAAGATTACATTGTATACGCAGTTTTCATCTCTCACAACATCAGAACATGGATTATTTCTTTGTAAGATAAAATACAGATGTATGGTACAATATTAAGTATTGATTCTTGTAATTACTAAAAATAATTGCACATGTACAGGTGATGTAGAAGAAATATACCAACAGACATCACTTCGATCACGAGCCTATTTTCCTTCCACTTCAAGGATCAAGAAAACTCTTGATTAGATCTTTAGTATACCCCTGCTCTTTAAATTACCAACCTGTGATTGTGGTATTTAACAGCGGGATTTATAGGAGTTAAGTAGCTGTCAATTACCTTAGTAACACATACAAAATCAAGCTGGCCGGATGCCAGCACGCCGTGTCCATCTGGTCCAGGAATATTAGCTTTGTTTTCCTTAAGAGGAAAGATGATGACGTGGAAGTCCTTACTCGAATTTCCTTTTGATACAGATGACTTGGTTAAGCTTGCAGCTGTCATCCAGAGCTTGCTTGCAATGGAAGTAAAGACTCCTGCTTGCCCTTAACAAAAAAGTTAAGTTCCGCCGGTGCAACGACCATGCTCAACCATTCTTGTAGTTCTTCACCTTCTACTTTCTCTTTCTCTGAAGTGGAAGAAAGAGAATATTAAAGTAAGATCTTCATTGTTAATCAACATATTAAAATAAGATTCTCTTAACTAACTTTGTTAAATTGTGTGACCGTCTCATCTTAAAGCTTAAGCGGTTAAAAAGAGCGCATTTCTATTTACTTAAAAGTATGATTCTGACACACCCCTGCACATGCAAGCATGATTGTTTTTGATAATGAGTTACAGTGAGAACCATGTTAAATCGTGTGAGCATCTCATCTAAAAGCTTAAGTTGTTAGAGAGAGCACAATTTTATTTATTTAGTATGTTTAAACAAGCTTCAATGTAAAATCATTGCCCTATGAAGATGCTAAAAGAAAGCAATACTAAAGAATATCAAAATGTTAAATGGTAAGTAAAAGCATCATCAAGTATTACCTTCCAATTGAGCTCCCAACCCCTCAAGAACTGTGGGATTAGCACGTACAACACAAAGTGCAACATCAAGTGCAGACTGTAGTAAGGCCTTGACCTCTTTTTGAACAAGATCAACAAGATACCCCTGTTGGAATAAATTTTAATTACAGTTCTGTTAAGGAGGTTGTATTCCTAAGTTAGAAACCAAAGTATTAGAGCAGAAGAAAGCGGACATTGCACCCAAGGGTGTGGCCTAGTGGTCAATAAAGTGCGTTGAGAACCATAAGATTTCAGGTTCAAATCTCAACGGAGGCACAAACACTAGATGATTTCTTCTCATCTGTCCAACCAAAGGCTAGGGCAGAGTTACCTGGTACATGTTGCTGGTGGGAGGTAGCATGTATCCGGTGAAATTAGTTGAAGTGCTTGCCCCAACACCACGGTTATCCAAAAAAAAGCAGACATCACGAGAGAGGGAAAAGTAGAAAATACCTGATCCCTTCCCCAAGGCATGGATCCACTATCATCCATTCCACCAGCGGAAAGAGTTGCCACCGAAATAGGGCCAATGGTTTCATTAAGACCATATTCAGCCACTGCCTTGTAGGCCATGTCTGTTGCTCTGCGTATATCGTCAAGAGCACCTGTAGATACACGTCCAGAGTACAAGACTTCTTCCGCTGCACGTCCACCAAGAAGAGTGACCAATCTTCCACGTAATTCATCAACAAATAGCAGATATCTATCCTCATTGGTTGGAGGAATATAAGTAAATCCTAAAGCCCCTCCAGATCTCGGCAATATGCTTAGCTTCTGATTAAAGAGAAAGGGAGCTGTTATTGAAATCATAACTGCAATATTCCCAATTACGTACAAGAAAAGCAATAATTGCAGTTTGAGTCTTTGTGATGAGCACGATTGAGAAGCAGCAAAATACTCATTTTGGTAAAAGCCTTTAAGGATCATGCACTGATATAGCAACGGCTGACTTCACTTGGAATATTTCACACGAAAAGGAGCAAACAAATTGAGAGACCTTTGCAGGAAGACCACTTTCAGAACCATGTTGGTATGTTCCATTGATATAGAAATACATTTTAATTGAAGGAAAATTGGGGGAGGACATAATGAACTAACTGGCGCCATCAAGATCAATAAAGAGAGGGAAGGGGAAGTAACAAGAAAAATGTCTTCAGATGTCTCATAAGAAACAACTTTCACATTGAGAGGAATGAAGTTGGGTTGTTGGGTTGGGGGCTGAGGGGGAGGGGAAGTCACTCTCTATTTACTAACACCAAAATCTTGGAATAATTTACCTTACCTACTCAACCAAAAAATTATAATATTCTTTTTGAGGAAAAACATTAAGGAAAAAAAACCAGAGCTGCTTGCCACAGAGGCCTAGAACCTTTTAGCCAGTGCATACATTTCCATGAATCTGGAGAAAGACAGAAAAGAGAGGGAGGGAGAACCTTATGTTTTTTCCCTGATAAGTAAGATGCTTATGTAAATAATATTCTTCCAGCTTTGCCTCATTAGGTATAATAGAGGTCAAGTAATAGGCAGCATATTGACTTGTATTCGAGTCTGACATCAGAACCAAGTCATTTCCTATTCCTTATCAAATCCAGACACCCACTTGTTTTTCCTTTTTTGGGATGAAGTATTAAATCCAGACACTAATATCTTTCCATTCTGGACATTTTTATCACTTAACGAGACACCAAAAAGTCACTACTTCCCCATTTTCTATTTCCATTTTATTTTGCCATAATAACAGTTATACTACGTCAAGAAGGATAGGTCAGAGCAGTGACATTGATCAATGATCCAACTGTTTTTTAAGGCTCCATAACCCAAGAACAAGCAAAACCCAATTTAAACAACATTAGAATTTAGAGGTCCCATGCCAAATGCAAAGGAGAGGTCTTGCTGATGTATTATGTCTCTGGAAATTGTTAAATACCAGGCTATTCAAGACTTGCAGATGTTTTGATTTTCCTTTTCTGAAAATATCACTCTAGAAATTCTAAATATTGAGTAATTTTATTAGAGAGTTCTCTTCTTTTTTATTTTTGGTTTGTGTTTGTGTGGGGGGGGGGGGGTTGGGGAGGATTCCGTCTCTTTCATCAGATGTTATCCAGAGTGACACAAAACCAGTCGACTAGTGAAACAAATAATGTGAGCTTGTAGTAAATCAGGAAGAAATAAACTTTCTCAGAGCAAGTGAAAATAATGATTACCTCAACCCGTGGCTGCCCAGAAAGAAGATTCGCAACAGCAGTCCCAACTACTGCATGCCCTGCTTCATGCCTTGCAACTACAGCCTTCTCACTGCCCTGCAGCTTGGCAGTCTTCTTCTCAATACCCTGAAACATTAAAAATGAAGCTTGTAAACCTGAATGGAATTGGTGAACAACTAAAATATACAAATCACCTGACATAGCAGAGCATGATCAAGAAATACTTTTGTCATTTATTTTCCTATTGACCAACAAACCAGCAGTGCTAGATTGAGCATGGGGGAAACAAACTATAACTTGTAGCCCATCCAGAATTTCCGAGAATTAGACCTTCAACCTTGTTGGATTTTCCTGGACAATGCTCTTCCTTGCACGGGCTCTTAGAGGGCAGTCACTATTCCCCATCCTATTCAAGCTTTTTACAATTTTGTTATACAGGATTCATAGACATAAATTGAGTAATATGTAATTTTACTCAGAGCCAAAGACTGCTCATACTTCAAGTTTGGTGCACATGAAACTAGAAGACACTGGTCCTGAGCTAAAAGAGGCATCAAATGAAGCTTGACTCAGCCAATTCTACCATTAACGCTAATGTTAGGAATCTTGAGTCTTGCACATATTCCTCATTGCTGACCATTATATTTTAACTGTATACAAAATTCTGTTCATTTAAAACTATCAAGGTCTAAAACAGTGGAACATAGCACCCAAGGGTGTGGCCTAGTGGTCAATGAAGTAGGTTAGAACCATGAGGTCTCAGGTTTAATTCCCATCGGAGACAAAAAGCACTAGGTGATTTCTTTTCATCTGTCCAAGCCTTGGTGGATAGAGTTACCCGGTACCTATTGCAGGTGGGAGGTAGCAGATATCCGATGGAATTAGTCGCGGTGCGCCTAAGTGGGCCCGGACACCACGACTACCACAACAAAAAAAATAAAAAAAAGGAAGAAGACAACGGAACATACACATTCGAAGTTTAAGGACCGATGACATGCACCTCTTCTCTGAAGCAATAGCAATCCAAGTTTGTTAAAATTATCATATAATAGAGCCCAAAAATACTGGGCCCCACAGTGTGGGATAATACTGGGTATGTTGTTGTTGTTGTTGTAGAGCCCAAGAATGTAATCCTTCCTAGTGGGCTCTTGTTCAAGGGAGAATACTTAAGATGGATATCTTTTCTCATAACAAGCTTCTTATGTGTGCCCACTTAGCTCTTATTGAACTACAAGCAGCAATATTCGAGGATATAGCACATGAGAACGAAGAAACATAGTTTCATGTAATGCAGAAATAGTAATGGTGCATGCATGTCACTCGGCTATTAGAGCATTGTTTTGAGAGGGAAGAAGCGATACCGCAATTGAACGCTCAACAGCTTGAATGAAATCTTCTTTTTCAACTACAACTTTATTCTGCCTTCCTGCCAACAAAGCAGCTTCATTCACTAGATTTGCTAGGTCTGCCCTGTACAATCCCCAAGATGAACAGTCAGTCAGCCATAGAAACATCATAGACGAAATTGAAAGCTTAAGAAAATCAGAGAGGAAGGATTACCCCGTGAAACCAGTAGTCATAGAAGCGATGTTACCAAGATTAACATCTTGTGCCAGGGGAAGTTCTTTCTTGGAGACATGTACCTTTAGGATAGCTTCTCTTCCAGCCCTATCAGGCGCTTCCACCTTGAAACAAAAACTTACATCACCACTTCCCTTCTATAGGAGTTGTTGTATGAGGAGGTCATGACCAATGCTCCAAATCATGGACAAAGCTTTATCATAAACGAAATTTCTGTTCTAGCAGAGGATAGATACAAACCATCACTACACGATCAAATCTTCCAGGTCGGCGAAGAGCAGGGTCTAAAACATCAGAGCGATTTGTTGCTCCAAGGACAATTACAGCAGAATTACTGTCAAATCCATCCATCTCCTGCCGATTATTGTAAAATATTAATTTCTTATGCAAAACTGAAGTGATGTAGCACATAAAAAAATCAGCACATCTTACAGTGAGTAGTTGGTTCAGTGTCTGCTCTCTTTCATCATTGCTTACGATGCGGAATTTACCATCACGGCTTTTTGCCACAGCATCTATCTGCACATCCGGGAAAAAGGAGACACTTCTTATTAGGATATTTTGAGTTTGGAGAGGAAGAAGGAAAGAGGGAAAGCACAGGCTACCTCATCGATAAAAATTATTGAAGGTGCTTCCTTCTTTGCCCGTGCAAACAGGTCCCGGACGCGTGATGCTCCCATACCGACATACAATTCTACAAACTCACTTGCAGAACAACTGATGAAAGGAACCTCAGCTTCCCCAGCGACGGCCTTAGCTAGAAGTGTTTTTCCTGTCCCTGGAAGACCTACCTGCAAGAATTTAAAGCTACTTGAACAATGTATACACTAAGAAGCACAAAGATGATAACTAATCAAAGGGTGTCCCCAAGTAGAATGGTCTATGAGTCAACAGTCACATAACAAAATTAGCAGGAAATAATGATGTAATTTAGTTATAGAGGCATCACAAAGTGAAGGGATAGAGAGAGAATCCCTTCAGGAAGACAAAATAACTAAATAAATAAATAACCAGAAAGCAGAAAGTTTCAGTGAGTTATGATTTGAAGCTTCCAATTACTGTATCAGTAGTCTTGCAGCTTTTCACTTTGATAACTACCTAGCGGCCCCATTACTATGTTGAATTTGAAACTCACCAGTAGAACACCACGAGGAGGACGTGCACCAAGCCGTATGTACTTATCTGGATTCCTAAGAAATTCCTGGAGAAAATAGCAGTTATAAAAGACCACAATAATGAGTTATAAACTATTCAATACTTTAGGTATCACAATGCAGCACTCGCGAGGAAATATTGCTAAGAGAGTCCACCAAATGAAAATGAAACATACCACAATCTCTTCTAGCTCCTCCTTAGCCTCGTCAACACCTGCAACATCAGCAAATGTGATAGTTTCCCCAAGTTCAGATACTTTGGTGCCACCTGAACCCCCTGACTTGCGATTTCTGAGCTGACCAGCTGTGCTCTGTAATTATGCAGCCACAATAAAGTAGGTGATGTATTCATAAATATGGTGGATATAGGAATTGACACAAATATATTCACAAATATACCTGAGAAAAGTTTACTGGGAAGCGATGAAGAAGCCCTGCTAGTACAGCAACATAGAATAAAGCTATCTGCATAATCAAAAGTAAAGTTAGTTCTTAATTCCAACATTTGGAGCAAAAAAATAAGGATTGAGACAAAATAATGAAATGCTTAGGGGACACCAGAAAACAGATGGATAAACATGAACGGCTACTGGGGGACAAAGTCAAGCAACATGAGCCAAAAATTCACATGAAACAAACTAGAAGGAAAAATTATAGAAAGCATGCCATGATTGCCCTTGAGTAAAAAAAAAAGTGAAAATTCATCTTACACTCCAGAATGTTTCATGTCAAAGGGCCGTTCTAACAGGAAAGGGTGACAACAGGGAGTTGTTTTCAAACTTAAGAGCAGGATGTTTGTTCCACAGGAACGACTGTGGTACTTCTCCTAGCAAATTAAGAGAATGGGCTAGCTTAGAATCAACAGCAAATCTGCTCATGCTTTAAAAATTTAGAATCACAAGACATTTCAAATTGCTGGGCTTACTACCATGCTATAGAACATGCATTTTGCTTTTGTAGGCATCCTCCCATGGCAGAACATTTTCATCACAGTCACACTCCTCTATGTCAACTATCCTATTTTAATTTTATGTGTTATATCTTCATCTATCATACCATTGACCTGCAAAATTGAGCATAAATATCTGAATTATCTGCATCTGGTAACCACCATCACATCTATTTTCACATTAACTTCATTCTTCTTATACCAGCTAAACTTGCGGTGAATTGTTCTTACTTCTAGAATCCTAGATTTTTACTTCCTAAAGTGCTGCTCCATGATCAAGCTTCTGGTTAACACCCTCGCTAGCTTCATCAGTTAATACAATATCATTAACAAAATACAAATAGTATACACCATGAGACATTATCATGTATACCTCTTGTTAGCTTATCCGTAACTAGTGCAACAATAAAGAGCTCAAAGCAGATCTCTGGTTGAAACCCACGATTATGGAAAAAATGTATCTTCTAACTGCTATGTTTTTAGTTCTTTCTCCTTTTTTTTTTTGGAGTCCGGGGTAAGGGGCCATGCGCACATTTGTGCAGTAAAGTTGGTTTAGCTTTTCACTATGTTTTCCAATCACTCAAACTTAGTGATACGTCCTTCCACTATTAAGAAAGATGTAATTGAAAAATAACTCAACCCTATAATCAGAGGTTCACATCTTAAGTCCTCATTCACATCCTTTTTGTCGGCCAAAGAATGCATTTGAATATGGGGTGTTCAATTTGAAATCCAATGTGAGATGGAAATATAACTTGTTCATATCATTATAGTGAATAATGAAATAACATCAGAAAAAAGGGAAAAAGGAAAAGAATATAGACGACTCAAAAACATCATTTCGGTGAACCATCAAACTCCACTCCAGTGGTTTCTCCAAAATCTCTAGTCAAGTCATCCCAATCAAGTAACAACTCATTGAGAATCCATATACAGAATGTCTGTCTTCAAATAGACCACCCTAAACACTGCCTAAATGAGCTTCACATAACCGGTCCTAAATCCAAATAAAAGAGGAAGGTTGAGATAGGCTAGCCGACTCTAACAAGTGTGGAATGAAGTCCAGTTGATTAAATGAAGTAGAACGTGCTAGTAGACATAGAAATACCTTAAGTACCATCAAAGCTCAGTGAAAAGAGATATTAACTACATGACATAAAGGCAAGACAACATTTTTCTTCCAAACACTTTTCAGTTGGTATAGTTATAACTACTCCATTTGTGGCAATTCCAGAAAGACACAATCAAAAGCAGTGAAATGGAAAATGTTGTCAGTAATATCAGTAAGTTGTGGAATGAATTTCATCAATATACAAAGCTGAAGTTGGGAAATGGAAAAAAAATCAAATTTTGGACTGAAGTATGGTTAGGGGGTGTGAGCTTGAGTAACAGATTTCCAAACCCGTACAATTGCTCTGTGAATAAAGATGGTTTTGTTGCTGAGTTCTATTCTACTAATGGTTGGCAATTAAATCCTCGAAGAGGCTTTAATGACTGGGAGTTGGAAGAAGTGGGGCAATTACTCCAATTACTAGGCACAACAATGGTGGAGGAAGACAAGGAGGATCTTATGGTTTGGACAGCAAGCAATGTTCTGCGAAATTCTGTCAAAAGCTGTTATAATCTTCTCCAGGAACAAAATGATCAATATGAATCTAATTGGCCATGGAAAATGTAATGGAGAACCAAAGCACCTATTAAAGTGGCTTGTTTTGGGTGGGTTGCTATCAGAGAAGCCAATTTAACTCAAGATAATTTACAAAAAAGGGGATTCTGCCTAAGTAACAGATGCTACTTATGTGAAGAAGGGTTGGAAACTGTTAATCATCTATTTATCCATTGTAAAATTGCTAAACTGTGCTGGGAGCTTTTTTTGAATCTGTGTGGTGTTTCGTGGACTATGCCTCCAGACATAAGATCTTTACTGGTCAGCTGGCAAGGGCAGAAGGTATCAAGGAATCAGAAGCAACTATGGTGGACCATCCCTCTATGCATTTTCTGGACCATATGGGAAGAAAGGAACAATGTTTGCTTTGAGGACAAGAGGAATCACATTGCTAGAATAAAAAATACTTGTCTTCAAAATCTATTTTTTTTGGTGTAAGAAATGTTTATTTGAAAGTCAAGATCAATATATGGAGTTTTTGGATGTGTTAAGCAACTTGTAACTGATAGTATGCTATTATAGGTGTTGTCTTATCCTGGTGTAATCTTATGTACCATCTTGGTACTTTTATCAATAAAACCTTTACCTTATAAAAAAAAAAGCAGTGAAGTTACAATTAGTAGCATTTAGAAAGGTTGAAGAAAGAACTATGACATTCTAAAGATAGCTATTGCGGAAGCATCAGATTTCTAAATTCCAGTCCATTTTCAAGCTAGCTCTACGGGTTATTCTATTCTACTGTCTGTGTTACTGCTCCTTTTGCTAAGCCGGTGTAACAGATGAGTTTAAGTTCTGTGCATTGACAATGTATAAATTCTTTTACACCATCGGTTAAAATTGACCTACAACATCGTAACTTGAAAACTAGATTGGAACTTGTTATCACCGGTTAAATTGAACTATCCAAAAATAATTTACACTGATAATGCATATAACTTAATCCTATACAGATATAGCAAGTGAACATGTAAGGTATAAGTACGGTGGCGAAGCCAGAAAATTCAATAAGGATGTTCAAAGTTTGATCACCCTTTGTCAGTGAGCTATGCAAAGGTGTTCAAAGTCTATTTTTCATCAATAACAAGTAATATTTTACTTTATACGTAGTATAATTTTTAGGCGAAGGGTGGTGAGTTGACCACCCTTGGGCCAACATAGCTTCGCCCCTGCGTAAGTATACCACTTAACATTGCATAACAACGTTATGAACTAGAAAAGTTGTTCATCAAAACCTTACCAATGCAGAATTCAAGAAACCACCAGACCTTTTATCTGGAGAACCAAACTCAACATCATTTTCAAGCATTTTCTCATAAGGGGTCTTTATATCAATCGGTCTCGTCGTCGTATACACAATTTTCTTTGTAGGACTCACACTCCTTAACAATGCCTCAGATTCTTGCAACTTACTATCCTCATTATTCTCTACAACAACACTACTACTACTCACTTCACTTTTCAACTTAAACATAATATGTACACCATCAACCTCAACTTTCTGCACCTGATTATTATTCACCTTACTCAAAAACTCACTGTAAGGTACACTTATAAAACTTGTCGGGGCTCTAGGGTCCGACCCGGGTAACGGCAGACCAGGTCGGAGCAACCTCATAACAAACATCACAATCCCCAATTGCAACAACAAAACCCCAATCTCTTGAGCCTGTACTATCGGCTCCCACCTCAACTTCCTCCGCTTTGACCACCAACTGTCCTTCCGGCCTGGACCCGACCCAGGAACTCGACCCGGGCCCGTATCCGAACCCGGATTTTTCTTGCTGTTTTCAGCTGAAGATTCGGTTTTTTCCGTCGAATCCGAATCTTGCTCGCATGACCCGTTAGCTCGGGCAAATATTTCCCGTTTCTTCACTAAAAATTGAAACCCATTTAGGGATTTAGAAAATACAACAGCGTGTGGACGAAAAGGGGAATATTTATTGACAAAAGAAATGGTTTGTTTTTCGTGTAAAAAACCGTAACGATTGCAGAAGAAAGTGTGTCTGTACAAATACTTGGTATTAAACTGAAAATTTAAGGAAATTTGTGCCATTTGAGAGGAATTGTGAAGGAAAAATTTTGAATTGAAAATTTGCAGATTGTGAGAGCTTATATTTTCCCGGCGAGAGCTAGGAGAAGAAACGATGGCCGTTGGATTTTGGGAAGTCGGTTGTTTTTGACCGTTAAATTGATGTCTTGTTTCGTGCTCTGTGTGTTATTGGTGTTATCCGATTTTTGCTTGGGATTGTCCCAACTCCCATGGAAAGTTGATTTTATGTATACGTGCGACACAAACAACCAAGGGAAAATATATTTAAATAAAATTTGAGAATGATTTAATTAAGAAAAATGGTCAAATGTGTTTTTCTACTACTCGAGATTGGTTTAATGTTACTCTCGCCGTTACAAAAATAGTCACGTTTATATCCTTTTGGATGATAGGGGGATAAATTTTGACTTTTTCTTCTCAAAGAATTTGGAGATGTATAATTCATTCATTGCAGCTCGTTATAACAAGAATAAAAATGGTCTAAAAGTGTACGAACATCAAATTAAATTTTTGTGGATAATACAAGAACAAATTTAAATATTTTTTCTGTAATACTCCCTTCATCCTCATTTATATGAAAGTATTTAACTAGACATGGAGTTAAAGAAATGCAGGAAGGTTTTAAAAAATTATGGTCTAAAAGAAACCATGAAATTTTATGTTGCCAGAAATTATTTCATTAAGGTCAAGAAGGAAAGTTGACAACAACAACCATAACAAACCCAGTAAAATCCCACAAGCGGGATCTGGGGAGGGTAATGTGTACGCAGACCTTACCTTTGTCTTATGAAGGTAGACAAGTTGTTTCCGAAAGACCTTCATCTCAAGAATAGTAAAAATAGCAATAGAGAAACAATAGCAACAACAAGGTAATAAGACAATCGAAGCAAATAATACAACGAGTAATAACAGAGTCTACGGATACGAAACTACAAGAATAGCGCCAATCTTACTGATAATAATGACACACCATATAAAAACAAGGGAATGGGAATAGGAAAATACCCCGACTAGTACTGCTACTACTAGTAAGACAAGGCAAAACTCTAGACTTCTATCAACCCACCACCTAATTCTCGACCTCCATACATTTCTATCGAGGGTCATGTCCTCAGTAAGCTGGAGTAGAGCCATGTCCTGCCTAATCACTTCACCTCAGTTCTTCTTAGGCCTCCATCTACCCATCCTCTGACTAGCCATGGGACCTCTCGCACATCCTAACCGGGGCATCAGAGTCTCTCGTCTTCACATGACTGTTTGACCAAAAAGTGTTAAGCCCTTTTTAGTTAAACCATTTTAATGAATGGATAAGGGGTAAATCCTAGCCAAAGATAATTAACTTTAGATTAATGAATGATAAGTAAGAAGAGTTGAGCAAGGTTAGGCTCATGAACTCATTAAGATAATGGAAAAAAAATCTAATGTATATGATGATCTTACATTAACTCTTGACATCGTTAATCCACAATGTAAAATAAATAGTAAAGAAAGGATTCACCATTAATGACCACGGGGTATATCTTTATTTATTCCATAACGATGGCCACAGAAGATGAATATCAAAGTTCTGAACCTTCTCTCATCTTCGAGATGGATTCTCCTATTCCCTTGTTAGTGAAGAAGTGTGTGATTTGTGTGAATCCCCCCTTCTTTTCGTTCTCTCACCTAATATATATAATAAGTAGTCTCATTTACACAATGGTCATTAGCCAGAGTACCTAAGTCATTTAACTGAATTATAGACTGACCCTCTGAAATACCGTGACATCCAATTCACCGTACAAGCATTCTGTGTACACGACCTCGGCCACGGCCGAGGTGCTTGTCGCTATAGCGTTGTACGAATACGACTTCGGCCCAAGTGACTTTGCCGTCCCTTTTTACACATATACTTGTTTGGTCAGATTTTGGCCCATACAGTTAGTCCCTCCGCCTGTCGGGATTGACCTTGGGCGAGCTCGGTAGGCGGACCTTGCTAATTCGAAAGTTTGAGAAATCTGAGCATTTTGGTTGATAGGGGAATACCCCATGGCGAGATAACGGTCTGACATTTCAAAAATTGCGCCAAACCGTTGCGTCAGTTTGAAATGTCACTAATTCGTCATGCGTCATTATGGCGCACGTTCTTTGTGTGTCGCATCGTTTCTCGTGCCCTTTTCATTTTCAAAATGGCGGCGCTTGGTTTTCCTGCTTAGGGTTTTTATATCCCTATAAATGGGGGAAACTCTTACATTTGAATGTTGTGTTTCCTAATCGCTCAAGAGAGGCTTTCGCAGCTTTTCTTCTTCTCCCTCAGTTTCTCACATTTCCCTTTCTGTTAAAAGTTCTTGTGGCCGCTACCTTTATCCTTTATCGTTCCCGATTTTCGCAATCAAATAAGAGATGGCTAGTGCATCTTCTGAACCAGAGAGAGTTGCTGGTGCCCTTGCGCCAAAAATTGATATGCCTCCACATAGAGAGGATGTAGTTACGGCAGAAGATGAGAAGTTTCCAACTGTGGATGAGGTGGTTCCTCGCCCAAGGAAGGCAAGGAATGACTTCAAGAGCCCTGCCGAGGATGAGTTTGAACCTGTTACTTCTATAATGGATGCAGCTGCGCTCACAGCATTCAAAACCAAATAGAGAATCCCTGATCACATTGAACTGGTTCCGGCGGGTCGTGACATAGTGCATATACACCTCACGGGCTACTGCGTATTTTACGCATATCCATTTGTCATCGGGTACACGCTTCCCCTTCCTTCCCCTTCTTCGGATAATGAGAGGTTGAAGGGCGTAATGGTAGATGATTATAAGTCTGATTCTGATATCGATCCTGAGGACATGAGGATGTTCGAGGAAGGTTTTACCAGGGTCGATGTGAGGGCGAAAAGCCCTTTCCGCGTGCTCGAAATTCCGTCAGACTTTAACCTGTTGGAGGACACGGTAGACCATGTGCCCCAATTTGACCTTCTGTGCTCCTCCGCCGAAAGCAGGTCTCTTCGGGAGATCAGTGATTCCGGGTTGTCACGCAGTGTGGCTGGGATGGCCTTGAGGGTGAGTTTCCTTTTGCTATTTTCTTTGTTTTGTGCCATTTGCTTTCGTTGATTCTTCCTTTTTTCCTCCCTAGACTTACATGCTGGAGATCGAGAGTGCTCGTCGGGCTGAGACGCGGGCAGATGGCTTTTTGAAAATGACCACGAAGTATCGCCGGTATCGCAACAGGTGCCGTGAGATGCACGCGCAGCTTAGGACGGGCAATAATACTCAGTCCCTCAAGGAGGAGTTGGAGATGAAGGACGAGGATCTGGTGTGGTCTATCCGCAGATGTAGCGAACTCGAGGGGCTGCTTAAGGCCAAAGACGAGGAGCTCGAGGTGGGCAAAGGGGTCGCGGCGGAATGCGAGGATCTTCAGGCGAAGGTGTTATCCTTGCGAGCCGGGCTTGAGCAGAATGCCACTAGAGTCGCCAATCTAAGTGCAGAACGGACCTAGAAGGTGGCCGAGCTAGAAAGGAAGGTGGCCGAGTTGGAGAGGCCCGAGGGAGCCCTAGTGTCGGCTTTAGCGAGGCCAGCGGCGCTGGAAGACACTATCCTCGTCCTCAAGTCCGAGCGGGAAGTTGAGAGGGCGACGACCACATTGAAGGAGGCAAGGCTCGAGGAGCGGATCGGTGAGCTCGAGCGGGATGCCTCGAACTTGGGAGACCAATTTGTGGCTCTCAAGGCCGAGAAGGCGCAGCTGTTGGCTCAGCCCCCCCCCT
>NC_031990.1:86936478-86940017 GCF_001879085.1 Nicotiana attenuata
GCTGTCCCCCACCATTTAATGTTACTCTCGCCGTTACAAAAATAGTCACGTTTATATCCTTTTGGATGATAGGGGGAATTCTTTTGACTTTTTCTTCTCAAAGAATTTGGAGATGTATAATTCATTCATTGCTGCTCGTTATATCAAGAATAAAATAAAAATGGTCTAAAAGTGTACGAACATCAAATTAAAATTTTTTTGGATAATACAAGAACAAATTTAAATATTTTTTCTTTAATACTCTCTTCACCCCAATTTATATGAAAGTATTTAACTAGATATGGAGTTAAAGAAATGTAGGAAGGTTTTAAAAAATATGGTCTAAAAGAAACCATGAAATTTTACATTGCTGGAAATCATTTCATTAAGGTCAAGAAGGAAAGTTGACAACAATAACCATAACAAACCCAGTAAAATCTCACAAGCGGGATCTGGGAGGGTAGCGTGTACGCAGACCTTACCTCTACCTTATGAAGGTAGACAAGCTGTTTCTAAAAGACCCTCATCTCAAGAGCAGTAAAAATGAAGCAATAGAGAAATAATAGCAACAATAAGGTAATAAGACAATGGAAGCAAATAATACAACGAGTAATAACAGAGTCTACGGATACAAAACTACAAAATAGTATCAATCTTACTGATAATAATGACACACCATATAAAAACAAGCGACTGGGAATAGGCCCTGACCTGATCTCGTCACTACTCGATCGAGGTTAGGCTTGGCACTTACTGGGTACCGCTGTGGTGTACTCATGCCATTTCCTGCACATATTTTTCGTGTGCAGATTCAGGTTCATCGTACCAGCCTCATTACTAGTTGCAGTCGTTGCTGCCTATTGGAGACTTCAAGGTACATCTGCCCGCGCCCGCAGATCCTCGGAGTCCCCCTCTATCCCTTATGTTCATTTCTCTTTCTTTCTATATAGATAATGTATAGAATAGTTAGAACATCTTAGTAGCTTGTGACTTGCGAGTTTTCGGGTTTTGGGTATTGTTCGGTACCTTTTCTGAAGCGATAACTGTATAAGCCGAGTGGTATTTAGTTGCTTAATGGATAGTTGTGTTGCCAATAATTAATATTCATGCTTTTGTTATCATTTCCGCAATGTGTTAGGCTTACCTAGTCGTAGAGACTAGGTTCCGTCACGACAGTTCACGGAGGGAGAAATTGGGTCGTGACAAAGTATATATGAAATTCATAAATTTTAGATTCTGAACCTGTCTCTGCTTTGAGTATATAGACTTGAAGAGAAAGATACGAAATTCACCAAATATATACAAAATTCTTAAATTTCATATATGTTTGACTCAAAAGTTGTTTAACACTTTTTAAGCAAATCAATCAATATAGATGAAGGGGTAAATCGTAATCGAAGATAATAAACCCTAGGATGATCTTGGTAATTGGTTCAGATAAAAAATAATACAAATCGGAGAGAGAGAGAGGAGGTGATAATCTTCGAGAGATAAGAGAGAGAGATAATGTTAGAGAGATGAGAGAGCCAGAGAGCTTGTATTTCCAATAATCAATGTCCCTTTACAAGGCTCGGACCCCCTTTATATAATAGAGGATCCTTACTTAAATATTAAAAGACAGAAATAAAGTACATGCTATAGAGGGACCGACGTGATCATGAAGTCGTCCCTCTTATTATTCTTAAGTCGTCCTTCTAGCCGGACTCACATATATTTGGTCGGTCGTGCTGGCTTAGGGACGTGGTCGGTCAAATTCGACCCCATACAGTTAGTCCCTCCGCTCGTCGGGGTCGCAGCGAGATGCGTCCTCGATGGGCGAAATCGGTACCTCCGTTCTGGGAGAGTTTGACTTTGTCAAAGAATTGTGATGTGACAGGCAGGAGACAGTAATCATGACTGTCAGAGCGTCGAAGCGAAACGCCTTTCCCCGTGTGACGTCAGCACTCGTATGCATCATCATTGCGCGTATTCTCGAGGCAGGAAATTAAAAGCTTTTGGCGCTTGGTTTCCCGCGCCGATTCGACGTCTGCCTCTTCGATTCTGGCGCCACCCAACCCTATAAATAGGAGAAGGGTTTAACCTGATTCAAACTTTGGTCATTTATAAGAACATTCCAACCCTTCAGTGTATATTTTCACATTCTGGTGCATTTTCCTTCGATCGAAAATCTCCTTTTTCTTTGTTGGGTTGTGCACAACTTTTTCTTCACCGAGATCATGCCTAAACCTCGCCGAAGCGACGAGAGGGTCCCGGCGGCTGCCCCATTGAACGTGCCGCCACCTTCCGATGGTGGAGAGGTGGAGGAGGAAGAGGACATCAGTCCTCTTACTGTGGAAGCATTATTGCCAAAGCATACCTTATCTCGAAGTGATTTCAGTAAGGACTCGCCCATTTCGGCTCCAGAGTTTTCCGAGTCGTTACAGAATCACTTGGATGACCTCCGCGTGAAATACGGCATACCTGCCTACGTAGAGATGGTTCCGGCGGGGAGGGATCACGTGGATATTCATAGATCAGGGTATTGTAACTTTTATGAATACCCCTTTTTGATTGGTTACAGCCTCCCTCTTTTCCCTTTGGCGGAGGAGTTTTGCCGGTTCTATAATGTGTGTCCGTCTCAACTTACGCCGTATACTCTAAAGGTGCTTCGGCTGCTGACCAAGTACGCGGAGTTGGCCGGATGTGAAGTCACGATCCATCATCTCCTACAACTGTTCAGTGCCTGCTATCTAAGAGGGACCATGGTGCATTTGAGAGGCCGTGGTACGAAAGGATTGGTGGTCAAAACCGACGACCGAGCGAGTCGTGGGTTCTGGCGCACATATTTTTTTATTAGGACCAAGCACGTGGTCTCTAATCCTGCCGGATTCCTAGAGAGGTGGAACTCGAAATGTAAGTATTTGCAGTTTGTCAAATTCCGTGTTACCCGTAACTGTCGCAATTCTAACCTTTGTATTGCAGCTAAGGCTTATCCGCCCCGGCCTGTTGCCAACCTTAGGAGATGGGTTGCTGGCTTGCTTCCCTACGCGGAAGAGACCCGCACTTGGCCTGCCTTCATGCAGCGTTATGGCCCCAAAGTCTCTTCAGGTAGATTTCCGATTTTTGCTTTGTAAATTCTGCAACCCTGCTCACTTAGTTTTTATGGCGACAGGTCGAGGCGCTTCTAGGAAGAGGGCGCCAGTCCCCGCTCTCAAGCGATCCGACGTTGCCTCGGACGCTCATGATATACTGATCGAGTCTGTCCGAGAGGATCTCCCTCCAACTCCTTTACAGGGGGCTACATCTACGACCATGGTTATGTGGGAGTCAGCATCGCTGGCGCCGGCTCTGCAACCCGTGGATGAACCCTCCGATGGCGAGGAATCGTTAGAAAGAAAACAGAGGAGGCTCGAGAAGGGCAAGGGGGTGGCCACCGAAGCCGAAGGAAGTGAGGTGCCTCGGCCGATGCACAGACCATTCATGGCCGACGCCATTCTATCTGGGAGGTCGGCTCAACAGAGGAGTGTCGTTCCCAGTGCTAGTTCCGCGTGTGCCGTTGAGGGAGGGTCATCGACCAACAT
>NC_031990.1:86940117-87017450 GCF_001879085.1 Nicotiana attenuata
AAAGGTAACGGATTCGGATTCGCAGGAAGTTCTTCAGATTAAAGTATTCGGGAACATGATGTTTTAGGAATATTTAAGAGAGTATTCAGCGGCTTATGGGTCTTAGACAGCATGGACTTATGCCTGGATCTCGTGAGGTAAATCTGGGTTGAGAGATTGTGGCACTACAGCAAGAGGAAGCATCAAGTTGGAAATGAATCAGAAGGAAATTTAGATAGATAGAGTAGCTCGATAGTAGATCGAATCGGTATGGTAAGGATATGATCAATTCTTTATATGTGTTCGAGGTAATGGGTTCCTACAGGTATTTTGCAGCAATGCTCATGGGTTTTGATGGCTTGCTTAGCTTGGTATAGTTAGAAGGATTCAATCCTGGCAGTTTAATTTGTGACGAAACGTAGTTGGGGAGTTCTTGTTGATTCCTACCGTGGTTGGAGAGGTGCATTTTCTAAGAATATGAGAGGCATGGGATGTGTAATGATTTTTCATCTAGATGGGATCAATGGAATCTCTTGACTAGTTGAGTGCGTAGATGTCTGTGGCTCGGAAGAGAGATAAAAGTTTTCCTGTTATCCTTGGATGGTATGGTATATGTGGTACGTTGTGGAGGATCGAGATTTGCGTGTATGAGGTTTCAGTTTAGTTCTGGAAGGAAGTTCATAAACTCTTAGGCAACGGGTAGCCTCAGATAATCAGGGAAATGGTACTGCTAATTGGAAGTGATTTGATGAGAGTATATGTCTTAGAAAAAGGGTAATGTGATTAAACCGATGATACTTCGTTAGTATTGCGGCACTTTCTTGTTGGATCGACAGTTGATATTCGAGTTTTCTTGATGGCATAGAAGAATTTTAGAATATCATTCGTGGAATGATTGGGTACCTGAGGTGTGATATGTATTCGGACGGCGGAATTTGGGATCAGGTATGGTGATTTGTGTGCTACATGGAATTGGGACCGGAAATTCTCATATCCAGGCTATGTTGTGATTGTAGATCGTGTGCATTGGCACTGTTTAGCAACTATCGGGATTTGGAGGCCCGAGTGGATCTTTCTTTGCTTGGTATGTTAGATTTTGGATATGATATTGGGGTGTAGACTGGTTGTTTTCGTGTTGTGTTATTCTGGACTATTGCGATAAGATGGCGCGGTTGGCTATGCCGGAAAATGCCACGAATTGAGTGGCGATGTTCGACAGATTATATCCTATTGGGGAGAGTCTTATATTTCAAAGACCCAGCGAACGGCTGGGAAGGATTACCTTTCTTATTTGGGGTCTTGTGACGAGTGTCAGTGCTGAGGCTCCTCATATTGATTCAGTCCCGGTGGTGAGGGACTTCTCGGAGGTGTTTCTTGTGGCTGGGCATGTCGTCGGGCAAGGTTGTGGATTTCGGTGTTGAGTTGGTGCCTTGTATCGTATCGTATAGCACCGGCAGAGTTATAGAGGTGGAAGGAGCATATTCAGGTTTCCTTGATAAGGAGTTCGTTGGCAGGTTAATGTGGGTGAGTGTTCTATCTTGAGTCGGTTTGGTTGGCTCCGAATGGCATTGTTGAGGGAGGTATTGATTCGACCGTTGTTGAGCTTATCAGTGATCTGGGGAGATCTATGAGTTACCTTTCTGTATTGCGGGGTGCTATGATTTGTTGGTTATAGGCACATATGGTGTGGCTCAATTGGGGTCTCTTAGTGGGATTCGAGCGAGAAGAGTAAGTGAGCGATACTTAGTGAACGGCGTATCGGTTGTGTCCTATCGGGTTGCGTGGCATATGTTATTTGTTTCACCGTGGGTGTAATGATTTGCTTGGGTTCCAGACATCAAATTGTGCGTGGCCGTCGATTTTGAGCATAGTGACTTGAGGTGTTCCAGGTGTAACAGTGTTTGGATAGGATCGCGCATTGTAGCGAGGCTACGTGGAGATATGATCTTTCGGGGTAGATTCATGTGTTCTATTTCTATGATGTGAGACGGGGTCTCAGCTTTGTGTTGTGATGGTACTGATGAGCTTGAGGTACACCTCTTTCGTTTGGGTCATTTTCATGATTTTAGTATGTTCAGACTGTTTCTTATTGGTGCGCGAATTATGCAAGTTGTGGCTTAGGCCTGTATTGATGTGTCATGTCACCAGAGTGGTGTGTTGAATTTGAGGTGATCGTTGGGGTCATTAATGAATACGAACGGATTTGATTTCAGCTTGTTGGAAGGATAATATCGAGGTTCGGCTCGGAAATCTGCTGTAGTATTAGTCAAAAGGGAAGTGGCTTCATAAATGGTTGACCTGAGAAATGGTTACGGTTTATTGCGTGTTTCATTTATCGTCGGCAGTATATAGAAATATTGGAATAAGAACTTAGTTGATAAGAGGTTTTCTACCGGTATTCAGGTGTTGTGTGCAACTGTTGTGAATAGAAGTTATCGTGAGTGTTTGAGTTATGTGGTATATTATATGATTGCACCTGAGGTTGCAGGTATGGGTTATTACAACTGGTTCGGGCTTATTCTGAATATAGATGTGAGGTTCTGATCTTGTGTATGATTTCGGAAAGTGAGATGTGGTACTATGATTTATGGGCTAGACTGGATTGTGTGATTTTAGTTAAAATGTGTTACTGGACCTATATGAGATAGGGTGACGTAGGATCACCCCCGGGTATATGCATGGTAAGGTTATTCAGCTATTCATTGGCTTCTAGGACAACTCTGGGTACGTTCGAGGACGAACATGTGTTTAAGTGGGGGAGGATGTAACGACCCCACCGGTCGTTTTGAGTTTTTGCACTTTGATCGCCAGTTTTCGGGCATGACTTGCCCCGTGTTATGTATTATGACTAATGTAGATCGTTGGTTTTGGTTTTCAGGAAAATTTGGAATGAATTTGAAAGAACAGTTTCAGTTGAAAGGTTTGAATTTGAAAGGTTTGACCAAGAGTTGACTTATTTGTATATGAGCTCGGATCGGAGTTTTTATTATTTGGTTAGCTTCGTTAGGTGATTTGTGACTTAGGAGCGTGATCGGAATTGGTTTTGGAAGTCCGGTGTAGAATTAGGCTTGAATTGGCGAAGTTAGTAATTTGACGAATTCCGATTGATAGGTGAGATTTTGATCCGAGGGTAGGAATGGAATTTCGAGAGTTGTTGTAGCTTCGTTATGTCATTTGTGATGTGTGTGCGAAATTTCAGGTCATTCGGACATCGTTTGGTCGGGTTTTTGATCGAAAGAGTAATTCGAAAGTTTTGGAATTCTTAGGCTTGAATCCGAGGGTGATTCGATGTTGTTTTGAGCGTTCCGAAGGTTGGAACAAGTTTGAATGATGTTATGGGGTGTGTTGGCATGTTTGGTCGGGGTCCCATGAGGCTCGGATAAGTTTTGGAGGAGTTTTTGGAAGATTTTGCCGTTTTGAGCATAAGCATGTAATGATCCAAAGGTCCATTTTTAGTTCTAGAGATCGAAATTTGATTTCGAGACTTCCGGAATTTTGACAATGAATTATAGGAGTGACAATCAGTTTTTGCTAAAACATTTCAGGGAAACCCTAACTAAAGGGGCTTTAACATGATATTCACTTTTATCTAAATACTCCATTAATTCTTTTGAAATTCTTGCAGATTGTTTTATTAAGGCACATTCCGGAGCAAAAAAGGTGTCAGTAAGGAAAGTGGATATCTTTAAATAGCCCAGGTGGACACATAATTGCTATGGAAGTTCGTAATAAGGTTCCAAAAGAAAAGCATGTTATTGCCTATAGTACCAGATGCATAGGCAGCGGAGGCTTTTACCAAGGGTTTAAATCCCTTAAGTTCGGATGCCTCGCTCAAACTCAAAGAAAACCTGCTAGAGTTCCCCTCAATAACGTGGGAAGATGTTAATAACTTACGAGTCAAAAATTCGCGTAGAAGATGATCAGGTAATTATATCAGCATCTTCTACATTGCAGAATCAAGGTCAATTGAACTTTGATCAGAGGATTCCAGACACCAGTTGAACTATACCCATTAGGATTATGCATTAACAGGAGGCAGGAGTGTTACCGTAGCAAGTCGCTTGAAAATAACTTCGATGAAGGACATTAATTTCTACAAATGATGGGGACTAATGCATCAAAGCAACAAAAATCGCAATAATAACTACTAGAAGTATTTGAAGATGGCTCCGGAATAATGGCAAAAATAAAGAGGCACTGTGCCCAAAGACATCATATCGGAGATAGCCCGAACTGCCAGATCAGTCACGGAAAAAATATATAAGGAATCAAAACCAAGAACCGACTAGACCCAATAAATGTCAGCTCGGTCGCAAATCTCTTGCAATGAATTTTTGTTCATTTCCTATAAAGTGTCATATGTGCAAAGTTGTAAACACTTGTGTACGTTCAAGGAATAGAATAAAGCAAAAGTTGCACCTTCTAAGACATTCTCATATATGTCTAAATTCTTGGACTTTATCATAATTAGAAGTACAAAATTCTTGGTCATAACATCCAAGGTCTCTCCAGATGTGAGGTTATAAAAGTTTCGAGTACAACTAAAAATTCAAGAGTCAAAATTTAAAGATTAAAAGTTTCGGGTGAACAATAAAAACACGAGATCAAGCTTTTTGTAGTGGTGCTACTTTTTCAGCACCAACCGATCGTTGATGAAAGAAAAATAAGTGGCAGAGTTGTCATCTGAATCCCTAAGTTTTGCACTCTTTTTCCCTTCGCTTGGTTTTTGTCTCAATTGGATTTTTCCGGCAAGGTTTTTAATGAGGCAGTGATGAGGGTGGAAAAGATAATTTCTTCCACTTCCCGTTCACATCACAGTGAGTAATGAAAAAGTGGGGGGAATATATATAAACGGTAAAAATCGGTCTCAAAAGTTGGGGGAATTAGGAAGCAACACATGTCAAGGATGACCAGTCAGTGGGGAATCAACCATGGTGACACCGGATACAAAGGTCCTATTAGGCTTTATTACCCTTTATTATTCTTTACCACCTTTTAATTACCTCTTATTGCAGCATTAAATCGGTAAAAATGGGGCATGATTTGTAGATAATGCACCCCATAGCTCTCTTATAAATAGAGGCTTCCATTCTATCGTAAATGGACACAAAATACTTGCATGAGAAAAGGCTAAACTTACTATTGCTTTCTATTAAAATACTTTTGCTCTATATTCTGCTCTTATTCTTGCTTTCGGAGAAGTTCACTTCACAACCATGCTTGTATTTTCTTCAAGTATTCTTAATTAATCTATTTTTATTCTTTGTTACTTCCTATTTTTGAATCAAATTAATTCATGTGTTTATAAACCACGTTATAAATTAAACTGTATCGTTCTATGGGTAAACATTAGGATTTATAGATGGTCGATTTCCTAAGTCTAGGTTCGAATCTAAACTTCATGAAAAGGTAAATGCAGCAATTTTGTTCTGGATTACAAACATAGTAAGGCCATGTCTGCTTAGGAGTGTTGTGTATGCTTCTAAGTGATGTTCGGCCAAAAATGCATATATTTACCCATTGTTATCTCACGTTCTAGTACTTTTAATCGTCTTTTGAGTATAAGTTATATCACTTTGTGCTTAATATTATATTTTAACTGTGTAAGATAAAGCGGTGTGAAGATAATGAGGTTTGGAGCAAAATTAAATAAAACGCGTGAAGAAAAAAAAGAAAATAAAACAACAAAAGGAATGAGACAAAGGGGGGATACCCTTTGGGTTTTGTCCCCCCAAATGAAAGACAAAGAAAACAAAGGAATTACATTTCAAGCAAGGAATTAAAGAAGGCAAACAAAAACGTAACTGGCTTCAAGGAAGGAATTGGAGGCGGAAAGTTTACTGGTTTCAGCGCCAGGACCAGCGCCGAGCGCTGGTCAGGACGCTGCAGGCGCAGGATTTTCCTACTTCATTCGGGACAAGGCTATTTCGGCCTTACACGACCCCCAACTCATATAAAAGGGAACCTAAACCTAATTTGGAGGATATCTAACATACTTTGAAGGGGAATTCACGTGGAGGAACACACACCACACTTAGAGGAGGCTTCTAACTAGTTTTTTCTACTCTTCTCTTCCTTTAATCTCAAAGTTTATTAATTCTAGAGTTTTGGGGTGCTACATGAACGTTGTGGTTTGAAGCTTGAATTGCTCTTATTATTTTATCATATTAGTTTATTTATTTAATCTTGAAATTAATTATTTGATTGCTTGATCACCAATTGAATACCATCAACGAATCTAGGATTGAACACGGGAGAGGGTATTTTAGGTTGCAAATAAGATTGAATAGAGAAAGATCTTGAACTCGATCATCGGGAACAGACTTGCGGTTAGGATATGAATATACCTAATCGCCTTGCTTGGTTACTCTACAGGAATTATAAATGCATTCTAATTACTTCTAATTCCATAGGAATATAGGCGTTAGGTTATCTTGAATATAGTACTTCGGGAGAAGGCTACGAGCAATATTAACCTTGTCAGTCAATAACTAGATAAATTAATTAGACAATTAAGGTAGAAGACTCAACGGGATTGTTAGCTAACTCATAGCTCTAGAATATCGTCTCTCATTGAATTCGTGTCTAATTTTGCAAACTTATTTCCTTTAATCTCTTAGTTTGCTACTTTAGATTAATTGCAGTTGAATTATCACCTTTTGAAAAATCACTTGAATAGATTAATTGTGTTAGTTTAATTTAGTATATAGTTAATCACAATACTATATTACTTGTATGACCACGTATTGCGTGTGCGTTTGGGAGCAACAAGTCTTTTTGGCGCCGTTGCCGGGGACTTAAAATTTAACTATTCTACTAAATTGGATTTTTACTTTTTGTCTATTCAAGTTTTTATTTTTTATTTTTATCTTAGTTTAATATTTTATTATCTTTGTTGACATGGCATCTTGGAATGAGAATTGGTCGAATATTAGTTATTCTTATTATGGCGATCCTTGTTCATATTGTGAAGGAGCACACTTGTGGCAAAATTGTGCATCTCAATTTGATGTGTGAAATTTTTGTAATGTGTGTGGCTGTCAAGGTGGCCATTGGGATGGTTGTCCTAATTCTTATTATCCCTCTCAGAGCTATTATTATAACATTTTTAATAATGTTTATGAGTTTGATAGGAGAAGGGAAGTGGAGGACATGTAACGCGTTTTGCGTATTATGAACATGGTGAGGCAAGTAGTAGCCGAGTAACATGACATGATGAGGCAACTAGCCAAGCAACAAGTTGTTGGCGCCTTAACAATCAAAGGACTGCACGCTAGAATGGACGAATTAATGGCCAATTTTCAAGAAGAACCTCAACCCGAAGAAGATAATTTTGAAGAAGCAGATATAGTAAGCCGATCTTGGCTAGAGGAACAAGCTCAACTAATAAAATTTCATGGGGTTCTACGTAATGGTTTGTCAAATATGACAGAACAGCTGATAGACGAAAGAAATGAGCTCAGGCAAGAGATAGACCAATTTGGCTCAGATATCCATGACCTGCAGGATCAATTGAATAAAAAGTATGAGGCGTCTGATGCCCTACAACCAATTTTTATGGATACTGGCCAGCTTGTAGTGGAAAGAGAAATTCCAACTATTCGACCAAAATATTTTTAATAATGCCCATGTTGACGAAGTGTGCAAAAGTGAGGATGTCAAAAGTGAAGTGAATCTAAAGTTGGACCGCATTGGACCTCTTTCTAACCATTTTTCAACATTGTGTTTGGTTGGTGACATGATAATTGATCCATTCGAGCATATGGAGGAGTCAATGGATGGGGAACAAAGTGTTTATATTTTGAAATTTGTGATACCAAGGAGACAAAATGCCATCCCTCACTTTAAGGCCAAGAAGTGCAAGATGTGATACCTATTTCTTGGTTCCTTTATTTTTACGCCACCACCCTAGGAACGTGATAGAAAAATTGATGCAAAATTGAGGGCGCAATTCATATCCTCAAGGTGGAAGGAAAAGTGATCAAGTGGTGTAAGTCGTGCCACGACTATAAATAAGGCGCTTGTTGGGAGGCAATTTAATTCTATTTTTTTCTTTTTGTGTTATCGTTGTAGTGTTGTTTTTGTGTTTTGTAGGAGTAGGAGCATGTAGTCAAAGCCAATAGGCATGTGCAAAAGCGCGCAGGTGGTTGAAACTAAGTATGATGTACCCGCACAAGGGATCATACCTGGGAGAAGTCCGAATATCCCATGAGCTGCTAGTGCTTCGGCCTTTGGCCTACCAAGGAATCTCTTTTACCCTATTGTTATTTTCAGTGTGCATTGAGGATATTGCACAATTTTATGTATGGGGTGAGGAGATTGTTTGGGTAATTTTCTGTGCTATCTTAGCTTAGTTGTAGTATTCTTTCTTAGTGTAGTGATTTCTGTAACACAAAATCTAAAAAAAACATAAATAAAAAAATTAGAAAAATTTGGACTTCTCCCGACGATGAATTTTGTGGACAGCTTTCTTGAGGGACTAAGGTCCAATAAAAAAATATAAAAAGATTTTCTTTTTGCTCTAGTTGGTTTTAGATAATAATTCCCCTTGGTTTTTTGTGCATCGGTTCTTTCCCAGGGTATGTAACTTGGACCAGGTAAATTTTTTATTTTTAGGATTAGATTTTTTTAGGAGTAGTAGAAGAGGGAGAAGAAAAAACCATTGTGACTTGTTTGATACTAGCATATTTAGGCCCGAGCTTGAGTAGGTACTTTCTTTTGAGTGATTGAGTAATGAATAAAATAGCAGATTTTCTGATCTCTAGGCGTAGGGTTGTGACTCTATATATAACTTATTCTTATTTTGTTGTTCGCTATGGTCATGTCTGTCTTACAGTAGAATTGATCCATCTTGATTGATACTTGTGCCATGTGGGGTGAGGATTTCTTACACATATTTCATATTTTGCATCTTAGTCTAGAACTTGCCCAGCATGTTATTGAAGCGAAATAAAAGTGTTGCTCTGCTTAGAAGATGATAGTAGGCTATCTTTGATATGTCTTGTGAATTTTAGCTTTTTCAGATATTGTACCACTAGTTAGCCCTTTGAACCTGTAGCCTTTTGTTTGGAAGCCGTATTTTTGCCTCGATCCTTTTGTTGAATCTTTAGTTTTTGCACCACGCTTCCTTGAGCACTGTTGCTTATACCGTGATATTAATAGATAAATTTGAAGAATGGGATGGTTAAGTAAAAAATGGTAACCAATGATGGCTGAAAGTTGATGAAAAGGCCTTCTTGAAAAGAATGTTACATGAAAAAAAATGTGAACGAAAAAATAGCTTTGAAAAAAATAATTTAAACGTTCTTGATATGAGGGAAATACTTATGAAATAATTGATGAAGAGATCGCTGAAAAATAAAGTGAAGAGATGAAAATAATGGGTGATGAAGTCTAAAAATGCAAAGTGCTTAGGGAAGTGTAAGTCACTATTATATAAATCTCCTACCTGTCCCTTAGCCAACATGACAACCTGTTAAAGTCCTATTGATTCTATTCGAGCATACTTAATTAGTAGAGATGTGCATAATGAGCAAGCCTATGGTTCGTTGTGCATACATGTGAATTCGTTTGTGAGTGCGAAGTTGTTCTTTGATGCTAAGTCCTTAAATTATATTCATTCTTTGATTTGAGTGTATGGGCTATTTATTCTTGTGAGGGTACTTGTTTCATGATAGATACGTGATGTTGTTAGCTTCTTTGATAGAATAGGTGAGCTAGCTTGAATTTGGTAAATTAGAGTCCGTCTATAAGGTTAGGAGGTTAGAGGTTTGTTGATTGTTTGTGACTTGTATATCTTGCACGATGATGAGGAAGTGTATATCTGATGGTTTGGGTTGCTATAGGGCCTAATTGTTAGTATCTACCGAAGTTTTGGTGTTTCTAGGCTTGATTTATTGAGAGTGGTTTTAATGCTTACTCAAGGACGAGTAAGAGTCTAAGTGTGGGGTGTTGATGTTCGGCGAAAAATGCATATATTTACCCATTGTTATCTCACGTTCTAGTACTTTTAATCATCTTTTGAGTATTAGTTATATCACTTTGTGCTTAATATTATATTTTAACTTTGTAGGAATAAAGGGTGTGAAGATAAAGAGATTTAGAGCAAAACTAAATAAAACGCGGAAGAAAAAAAAGAAGATAAAACAACAAAAGGAATGAGACAAAGGGGGGTCACCCTTTGGGTTTTGTTCCCCCCCCCCCCCCCCCCCCCAAATGAAAGACAAAGAAAACAAAGGAATTACATTTCAAGCAAGGAATTAAAGAAGACAAACAAAAACGTAACTGGCTTCAAGGAAGGAATTGGAGGAGGAAAGTTTACTGGTTTCAACGCCAGGACCAGCGCTCGGCGCTGATCAGGACGTTGCAGTCGCAGGATTTTCCTACTTCGTTCGGGACAAGGTTATTTCGGCCTTACACGACCCCCCAACTCATATAAAAGGGATCCTAAACCTAATTTGGAGGATATCTAACATACTTTGAAGGGGAATTCATGTGGAGGAACACACACCACACTTAGAGGAGGCTTCTAACTAGTTTTTCTTCTCTTTTCTTCCTTTAATCTCATAGTTTATTAATTCTAGAGTTTTGGGGTGATACATAAACGTTGTGGTTTGAAGCTTGAATTGCTCTTATTATTTTATCATATTAGTTTATTTATTTAATCTTGCACTTAATTATTTGATTGCGTGATCACCAATTGAAATGCCATCAACGAATCTAGGATTGAACACAGGAGAGGGAATTTTAGATTGCAAATAAGATTGAATAGAGAAAGATATTGAACTCGAGCATTGGGAACAGATTTGCGGTTAGGATAGGAATATACCTAATTGCCTTGCTTGGTTACAATACAGGAATTATAAATGCATTCTTCTTAATCCTAATTCCATAGAAATATAGGCGTTAGGTTATCTTGAATAGGCGAGTAGTACTTCGGGAGAAGGCTACGAGCAATATTAACCCTATCAATCAATAAACTAGATAAATTAATTAGACAATTTAGGTAGAAGACTCAACGGGATTGTTAGCTAACCCATAGCTCTAGAATATCGTCTCTCATTGAATTCATGTCTAATTTTGCCAAATTATTTTCATTAATCTCTTAGTTTGCTACTTTAGATTAATTGCAGTTGAATTATTACCTTTTAAAAGATCACTTGAATAGATTAATTGTGTTAGTTTAATTTAGTAAATAGTTAATCACAATCCTATATTACTTGTACGACCACGTATGCTTGCGTGTGCGTTTGGGAGCAACAAGTTTTTTTGGCGCCGTTGCTGGGGACTTAAAAATTAACTATTCTACTAGATTGGATTTTTACTTTTTGTCTATTCAAGTTTTTATTTTTTAGTTTTTTATCTTAGTTTAATATTTTATTATCTTTGTTGACATGGCATCTTGGAATGAGAATTGGTCGAATATTGGTTATTCTTATTATGGCAATCCTTGTCCATATTGTGGAGGACCACACTTGTGGCAAAATTGTGCATCTCAATCTGATGTGTGGAATTTTGGTAATGTGTGTGGTTGTCAAGGTGGCCATTGGGATGGTTGTCCTAATTCTTATTATCCCTCTAGAGCTATTATTATAACAGTTCTAATAATGTTTATGAGTTTGACAGGAGCAAGGAAATGGAGGACATGGAACGCGTTGCGTGTATTATGGACATGATGAGGCAAGTAGTAGCCGAGCAACAGGACATGATGAGGCAAGTAGACGAGCAACGAGTTGTTGGCGACTTAGCGATCAAAGGACTGCACGCTAGAAAGGACGAATTAATGGCCAAATTTCAAGAAGAACCTCAACCCGATGAAGAGAGCGAGTTCCCACAAGAAGATAATTTTGAAGAAGCAGATATAGTGAGCTAATCTTGGCTAGAGGAACAAGCTCAACTAATAAAATTTCATGGTGTTCTAAGTAATGATTTGTTAAATATGGCAGAACAGCTGATAGACGAATGAAATGAGCTCAGGCAAGAGATAAACCAATTTGGCGCAGGTATCCATGACCTGCAGGATCAATTCAATAAAAGGTTTGAGGCGTCTGATGCCCTACAACCAATTTTTATGGACACTGGCCAGCTTGAGTAGCGGAAAGAGGAATTTCAACTATTCGACCAAAATATTTTTAATAATGCCCAGGTTGACGAAGTGTGCAAAAGTGAGGATGTCAAAAGTGAAGTGAATCTAAAGTTGTACGGCATGGACCTCATTCTAACCATTTTTCAATATTGTGTTTGGTTGGTGACATGAGAATTGATCCATTCAAGCATATGGAGGAGTCAATAGATGGGGAACAAAGTGCTTATATTCTGAAATTTGTGATACCAAGGAGACAAAATGACATCCCTCACTTAAAGGCCAAGAAGTGCAAGATGTGATACCTATTTCTTGGTTCCTTTATTTTTATACCATCGTCCCAGGAACGTGACAGAAAAATTGATGCAAAATTGGGGGCGCAATTCATATCCTCAAGGTGGAAGGAAAAGTGATGAAGTGGTGTAAGTCGTGCCACGAGCAAATTGGGTGTAACGACCCGGACAGTTCTTTTGAGAGTAATAGCCCCAATCCCCTATTAACTGCTTCCCCCGTAGCTTTTTCTACTTATGTGACTTGCCGGGAGATTAGTCCCTAAAACGGAAGCTTAAGTCTTAGGATTTTGACCGTAGTCGGAATAGTGTGAAGACAACTCCGAAATGGATTTTAGTCGGTTCCGTTAGCTCCATTGGGAGATTTTGGACTTAGGGGCGTGTCCGGATTGTGTTTTGGAGGTCTGTAGCTGATTAGGCTTGAAATTGCGAAAGTCAAATTTTTGGAGACTTTGACTGGTAGTGGAATTTTTTATATCGGGGTCGGATCTCGATTTCGAAAGTCGGAGTAGGTCTGTAGTGTTGAATATGACTTGTGTGCAAAATTTGAGGTCAATCGGACGTGGTTTGATAGGTTTCGGCATCAGTTTCAAGTTCATTAAGTTTGGATTGGAGGGTGATTCGTGTTTTTGTTGTTGTTTGAGGTGTTTTGAGGGCTCGACTAACTTCGTATGGTGTTTTAGGACTGGTAGGTATATTTGGTTGACGTCCCGGGGGCCTTGGGTTGATTTCAGGTGGTTAACGGATCATTTTTGGACTTAGGAAAATTGCAGATTTCTAGTGTTCTTCAGTTCTGGTTTCCTTCTTCGCGTTCGCGAGGGGAGACTCGCGTTCGCAAAGAGGAAATGGTGGCAGGTGAGATTTTGTGCTTCGCGTTCGCGAAGGAGGTCCCGCATTCGCAAAGAATTAGGGTAGTTAGCTTACGCGTTCGCGATGGAGGCCCCGCGTTCGCATAGAGGAACTGGCCAGCGGGGTCCCCAAGCCCTTATGCCTACGTGTTCGCGATGTTGGTCCCGCGTTCGTGTAGGGTTGAGCTGTGAGACCTTCGCATTCACAACTAGGGCATCGCGTTCGTGGTGAAGAAATCTTAGGCAAGAGTAAGTTACTCTTCGCGAATGCGAGGAGTCTTCCACATTCGCGAAGAAGGGAGCACCTGGGCAGAATATAACAATTCAAAACGAGAGTTTGGCCATATTTATCAAAACTTGAGTTTGGGAGCTCGAATTTGGACGAGAGTTTGAGGGATCTTCAGAGATATTGATTGGGTAATGATTCTATACTTGATTTTTTTAATATCCCACTAATCTATAATTAATTCCACCTTTTAATTTCAGATTTGGGTTAAATATTTGGGAAAAAATGGGAAGAAGTTCTTCAACTAAGATTTTGGGTTTTAATTGAGATTTTGACATCGGATTTGGATAATTTTGGTATGAGTGAACTCGTGAGTTAATGGGTGCTCATATTTTGTGACTGTTACCCGATTCCGAGACGTGGGCCCGAGTCGACTTTTTAGGGCGATTTTTAAGTTTCTTATTGAAGTCCTGATTTCATTAATTAGATTAGTCTATTACTATGTATTTATGATATGTAATTGCTTTTGGCTAGATTTGGGCCATTCGGAATCGGATATTCATGGAAAAGGCATTGTTACTGATTGATTGAGCTTGGTTCGAGGTAAGTGGCTTGCCTAACCTTGTGCAAGGGAACTCCCCTTAGGATTTTGGTATGTTGTGATATGTGAGCGCCGTGTGCGTGAGGTGACGAGTGCGTACACGGGCTATTTGTTGTAAAACTCCATTTTTCACTGAGTAATAATCTATTTCACATTAATTGAGTTATACTAGCATGTGTAATTATCCTGTATAGCCTAGAATAGCCTATCTACGTGTCTTAAACGCTTATCTGAACTCTATACAGCATGCTTAGTTGATTTCTTCCTTTTATCTTGACTTGTACTTAGTCTAAACTGTAGGATTTTCTTGCTGTAACTGTTATTTCTATTATTTGAGTTGCGTATTTATTTTGGGACTACGGAACGGTATTCCGGGAGATCCCCCTGCATATTTATTTTGGGACTACGGACTGGTATTTCAGGAGATCCCCGTGCATATCTATTTTGGGACTATGGGACGGCATCCTGGAAGATCCCCCTGCATATTTACTTTGGGACTACAGGACGGTATCCCCGGAAATACCCCCTACACATTTACTTTTGGGACTACGAGACGGTATTTCGGAAGATCTCCTGTTGTTATTTCTGTACACTATACTGCTATGTTTCTGTGATTTCCTCCTTGTTAAATTTCAGTCTTTTATTATACGGCGATATTTTGTTCTGCCTTATTATATGTATATATATATATATACATATATATATATATATATATATATATATATATATATATATATATATACACACACACACACACACACACATACATACATACATACATACATACATACATACATACATACACACACACACCAGTATGGCCCTAACATGACTTCGTCACTACTCGACCAAGGTTAGGCTTGGCACTTATTGGTTACCGTTGTGGTGTACTCATGCTACTCTTCTGCACATGTTTTCATGTGCAGATCCAGGTACCTCTTACCAGTCCCGCTTTTAGTTGCACTGCTGCTGGTGTTGTTCCGGAGACTTCAAGGTACATCTGTCGCGTCCGGAGACCTCGAAGTCCCCCTCTATCCCTTTTCTGTTGTTCTCCTTACTTCTTCTGGATACTGTTGTATAGAACAGTTAGATGAATCTTAGTTGTGACTTATGATGTTCCGGGTCTTGTGAGAGTTTTTGTATATACTGAGAGTTGGTTATTGTATATGCCGAGCGATATCTCTATCATTATTTAAATTATCTGTTGTTGTTAGTTGTTAAGGTTTTGCTTCATTGTTGGTTTTTCTGCAAATGTTAGGCTTACCTAGTCGTAGAGACTAGGTGCCGTCACGACATATCACGGATAGAGGATTTGGGTCGTGACATTGGGTATCTTGCAAATGTCTCAAATGGTCTTCTGCTCGCAGGGACTTGACCAACATATCGTCAATATAAGCTTTCATTGATTTCGCTATTTGTTCTACAAACATCCGGTTTACTAGGCATTGGTAGGTGTCACTAATGTTAGTTAATCCAAATGACATTACATTATAGCAGTAGGTGCCGAATTTGGTTATGAAAAAGGTCTTTTCTTGATTGCCCGAGTCTATCCGAATCTGATTGTACCTGGAATAGGCATCGAGAAAATTGAGTATCTCATGCCTGGCTGTCGCGTTGATCATTCAATCGATGTTAGGCAAAGGGACAAAATCCTTAGGGCATGCTTTATTTAGGTCTTTATAATCCACACACATCCTAAGTTTATTTTCTTTTTTAGGTACTACCACTACGCTAGCTAGCCAATCCGGGTATTTAACTTCCCAGATGGATCCTATTTTTAGAAGTTTGTATACCTCATCCTTATGAATGTGTGTTTAGTCTCGAACTGTCGTCTCCTCTCCTGCTTGACAGGATGGAACTTCGGGTCCAAACTCAGCTTGTGAGTGGTTACCTCCGGTGGAATCCCTGTCATGTCAAGATGGGACCAAGCAAAACAATTGGCATTAGCTTTAAGAAAATCAATAAGTTTTTTCCTGAGCTCGAGGGTTAATCACGTGCCCACGTGCCCAGGTATACCTTTCGATCCGAAAGATGCTAGATTAATATGACTTGTTCCAATTCTTCAATCGTTGATTTGGTGGCATCGGTGTCATTAGGAGCTATGAAAGATTCCGGGACACTATAATCATCCTCCTCGTCTGCTCCTCTTTCTTCCTGTTTCTCCGGTTCGACCGAAGCAGGTAGCAATGATTGCTATTTAACCGCGCCGGGATTACCTCGTTGATAGCAATCATCTCCCTTGAGGTAGGCTATTCTCCGTAGACCATCTTGACTCCCCCCGCTGTGGAAAATTTCAGCACCTGGTGCAAGGTCGATGGTACCGCCCTCATGTTATGGACCCATGGCCTTCCGAATAGATTGTTGTACCTCATATCCCCTTTGATCACTTAGAACTTTGTTTCTTGGATTTTCTCTGAGGTGTTTACTAGCAAGGTTATCTCTCCTTTCGTGGTCTCACATGCCATGTTAAATCCGTTCAACACCCGGACTGTAGGTATGATCTGGTCCTGTAACCCCAATTGTTCCGTGACCCTTGATCTGATGATGTTGGCTGAGCTACCTAGATCAATCAACACACTTTTAACTCGAGATTTGTTGATAAATACGGATATTACTAGTGCATCGTTGTGAGGCTCTACGATGCCCTCGACAGCTTCATCACTAAACGAAATGGCTCCCTCCGGAATATAATCCTGGATGCATTTTTCCCTTGTGATAGATACTTTAGTGCGTTTCATCATTGGTCCTTGGGGAACATCGACCCCCCCCCCCTGATGATCATGTTGATCACGTACTGAGGCTCCTCTTGTTCGACCTATTTGTTGGCGTCCCTGTTACTGAAGTGGTTTTTGGCTCGCTCACTTAGGAATTCTCGAAGGTTCCCGTTGTTAAATAACCGGGCAACTCCTTCACTCAACTATCGACAATCATCGGTCTTGTGACCATGAGTGTCGTGATACTTGCACATCAGATTAGGATCTCTCTAAGTAGGGTCGGACTGCAATAGTCAGGGCCACTTGGTCTCTTTTATGCGCCCTATGGTTGACACGATGCAGGCAGCGTCCACGTTGAAGTTGTACTCCGATAATCTCAGCACTTCCCTATTCTCGAGCAGTCTATCGAATCCATTTTTGCTCATCAGACCTCGGCCACTGGGCCCTTGATCGCTTCTCTTCTTGTTCTTTGTGGGGTGATGCCCGGATCCATTTCCCTTGGATCAACATTGTATGGTTAATACCGATCTCCGACCGGTCTTGGCTCATGATAACCGACTCTCTTAGACCTATCATCGGCCCTGATAGGGTAAACAGATCTAGAAGGGGCACCTTGTTGGTCGTCCCCGACCCTGATCTTTGATTGGTACCAGTTGTGGACGTCGGCCCATGTTACTGCCGGGTACTCCACCAGATTTTGTTTTAGCTGTTGAGAGGCCAAGGAACCTCGGGAGTTGAGCCCCTGAGTGAATGCCTGAACGGCCCAGTCATCTGGAACTGGTGGTAGGTCCATCCGTTCCATCTGGAATCTTGACACGAAATCCCTGAGCATCTTGTTATCCCTTTGTTTGACCTTGAAGAGATATGACTTTTTGGTCTCGACCATGATCTCCCCGGCATGGGCCTTCATGAAAGCATCTGCAAGCATAGCAAACAAGTCAATGGAATTTGGGGGCAAGTTGTGATACCTTATCATTGCTCCCTTAGACAAAGTCTCCCCAAACTTCTTCAGTAACACCGGCTCGATCTCATCGTCTTCCAAGGCGTTCCCCTTGATCACGCATGTATAGGAGGTCACATGCTCATTTGGATCCGTGGTCCCATTATATTTGGGGATACTGGGCATACGAAACCTTTTTGGGATCGGATTTGGTGTTGTGCTCGGAGGAAAAGGCTTCTGGATAAACTTCTTGGAGTCTGGCCCCTTCAATATCGGGGGTGCTTGCGGGATCTGATCGACCCTGGAATTGTATGTTTCTACCTTCTTGTCATTAGCCTCGATCTTTTTCTCGCCTGACTCCACCCATTTCGTCAATGTTTCGAGCATTTTCACTACTTCAGGATTTATCCCAGGCTCGGCTTCACCCTGTCTCTCGGTAATTTGTTCGTCTCTTCGGGTGCTTTCCCAGGATTGTTCGGGCTCGACACTGTTGGGTGGCGTGGTTTGGATTCTGCAGCTGCACTATTGCCGCTTGTTGAGCCTGCAGCATTTCAAAAATCAGCCGTAGGCTTACCCCATCACTTTCACCTTCAGGCGGTTCACGAGCTATTGGTCGGGGTCCCTTGCGAATACTGTTTTCGGTATCAGTTGGCAAATTGATGTTGGTGGCCACCCGGTCGACAGCTGTAACACCGTTGGGATCGGCAGGAGGCACATCGTTGCTGGGCACCAAATTATTATTTTCGTCGTGATGGCACAGGCTCAGCGTCAACGTTCAAGTGAGCAGACTGAGAGTTTGACATTTTTAGACTGACCTGAAATTAAGATTTGAAAGAACAAGTGTAAAATAGGGTGTCTTATGGAGATTCGTATCGAATCGCCACTATTATTCTTTGCCCCTCGGTGTGCGCCAAACCATTTACCCCAAAATCTGGTAACAATTAAATTTGTATGTGGTTTAATTCGACACGAATAATTAAGAATAGCAGATAAATGAATTAAAGGCAAAATAAACGATCAAACCAATCGTAATGTTATGACCAAGCCTGATCTTAGATTGAACAACGACTTCTTCCTCGATTGGACCCTCGGTTCGAGCCCAATTGTGAATGAAGAACAATACAAGGGAGCAAAATTTTTAGCAGTAGCTAGAAGGTATAAATAAACTTTTATTGCCTTGGATCGCGTGTTGCGAATTGTCCAAAGAAATGAAAAATCTTTCCTTTATATATATAGCAGGAGAGTTTCAGTCCTAGTAGAAGTCTAAAAAAGGTTTTTAAAAAATTCTTTTTCCAGTAATTGTTGATCCACAATCGACATCGAGCGAGATTCGCGCGGTGATATCCGGTTGAGGGCGAGTATCATGGCCCTCTATCCGTCATGCACAATCGTTCATTGTGTCTCCCGAGGTCTATAACTTATACTTGTCCGGGGGTGCGTTGTTTTATCACATCCGATGACGGATACATCGTTCACTCTTCCCGGGTCTCGATACGAAGGGTTTCCAACCTCGATTATAATCTCGTGGATCTGTGCTCTCCCTCCATTCTCACATCAGGAAATAGGGGTAGACATTGCCCCCGATTTTACCCGTACACATTACTAATCATAACAGGTAACAATAATGAGCTGTTGTGTGATACTAAGGCTGAGTTATAGAAGAGGTTCAAAATGAAGGACTCGAGGAACTAAGATTCTTTCTTAGGTATTGAGTTGGTGTGCAGAGGTATCCAATAAAGGGATCTTAATGTATTAAAGGAAATATACACTAGAGATAATAGCTGAGGCAGGATTAGGTGGTGCAAAACCTTCTGGAACACCACTAAAGTTAAATGAAAATCTCATCATCAGATCACTAATTTGTGTAATAGGTCCTATTAGCTTCAATTCATAGGAAATTTTTTATGTCTTTCTTTCGTTTTCTCTGTCTGACTACGACCCTAAGGTCACACCCTCCCTTGTCTATCTCAAGTAAAAGAAAAAAAACGAAATTAAGAAAATAAACTATCTTAGTACTTATTTTTCATTGGACAAGTTAGCAGTTTCCTCTCCAAAGTTGCAAAGCATAATTAAAGTATGAATTATGCAGTTTCACTTCAAGTTGTAAATTTGCCACTTCCTCTATTTAACTTGCAATTTCTTTCAAAGTAATGTCTTTTCAAGTTGGTAAAGTCGCTAGTATTTCCTTTTAGAGTTTCAGTTAGAATGCCAACCATAATTATTTCATTGTTTTGTTTGCATCCAATAGCCTTACAATAATATTTGAAAAGCCTCCGACAAAAGTTTCTTTCAATGCTCAAGTATTGCTTACTCGAGAGTAGTTTCATGATTGAGTTTTCCCTTTCTTCTACAGATGCTGGGGGCCAGCCCTCATAGGAAATTGCCTATAAAATCGCATTCCGTCGATTTTTTAAGATTTGTGTAAAAAATATTATAGTAATAATGGGAACCCATAATCACGAGAAAAATTTATATATATTCAATCTATATTTCTTCCCCATTACCTTTAAAAAAATTTTAACTATTATTTTCTCCCAGTTTAGAGTGGTCTCAATCGTTTGCCTCCGTTCGAATTATGTTAGGGGTTCTTTCGCTTTTGTTTGATAACCTTGGACCATGAAAATTACCAATGCACGTGCCTCTAATTTTCATTCCAATAAATAAATTGATGAGAAATTTTCTCGCGTTCTGCCAAGTGTCAACTATGATAGCATCGATGAAAAGCAACAACATCCGAGTCAATAAATTTTTAGTTGCATCTATAATTACATGATATGACATATCTTTTCCTAGCTTAAATAGCCAATAAATAAAGCATGAAATTATTCTACATTTGAATTTTTATATTCTAACCATTTTGCATATTATATTTGATGTTAAATATAGTATTAGTATCACATAAATCTCGTAAAAACTAAAAAAAAACTCAAATAAAGTGTAACGATTCGGCCGGTCGTTTTGTGTATTGCAGCCACGTTTTCCTAATTATTGTCTTTTCTATGTTCATTTGTGGTTATGTGACTTGTCGGGTATAACGACCCAGCCGTCATTTTGAGAATTAACACCCCGATCCCCTATTAACTGCTTCCCTGTATCTATTTTCTTCTGTTGTGATTTGCCGGGATGGTTCGTTTTGAGTTTTGGAGTGCTTTGGGATACTTAGTCCCTAAATGAGAGCTTATGTCTTAGAATTTGGCCAATAGTCGAAACAGTGTGAAGATGGCTCCGGAATGGAACGCCGTCGATTCCGTTAGCTCCGTTTGGTGATTTTGGGCTTAGGTGCGTGTCCAAATTGTGTTTTTTGAGGTCCGTAGCTCATTTAGGCTTGAAATGGCGAAAGTTGAATTTTTGGAGTTTCGGGCCGATAGTGGAATTTTTGATACCGGGGTCGGTATTCGATTTCGGAAGTTGGAGTAGGTCCGTAGTGTTGAATATGACTTGTGCGCAAAATTTGGGGTCAATCGGACGTGGTTTAGTTTGTTTCGGCATCGGTTGTAGAATTTTGAAATTGCAACTTCATTAAATTTGGATTGGAGGATGATTCATGATTTTAGCGTTGTTTGATGTGATTTGAGGGCTCGACTAAGTTTGTATGATGTTTTAGGTGGTTGGTATGTTTGGTTGAGGTCCCGGGGGCCTCAGGTGTGTTCTGGATGCTCAACGGGTCATTTTTGGACATAGAAGGATAGCAGATTTACTGTTTTTTCTGTTGCAGACATTTGTTCTTCGCGTTCACGAAGAGGAGCTCGCATCCGCAAAGAAGAGCTGGGTCAGGAAGAGGAATTGTTCTTCGCGTTTGCAAAGGTTGGCCAGTGGAAGCATCGCGAACGCGTTCGCGAAGAGGAAAGGTGGAGCAGTTGGGACCTCAGGAAGTTGCTCTTCGCGTTCGCGTATGAGGGATCGTGTTCGCGATGGTCCTGACAGCTGAAGCTACGCATTTGCGGGAAGGAGCTCGCATTCACGAAAGAGGAAAATGGAGCAGTGGACTTTTGTTCTATGCGAACGCGAGATGGTGGCCGCGTTCGCGAAGAAGGACGTAACTGGGCATTTTTTAATGTTCAAAGAGATGGTTTGAGTTCATAACTCCAAAATTTGATGGAGAGCTCAGTAGAAGGCGAAATTTGGAGATATTTTTGGAGGAAGTTTGTGGGTAATGATTCCTAACTCCTTTTTGATTATGTCTCATTAATCTAAGCTTAATTTCATCATTGAATTTCGAATTTGGGATGAAAAATTAGGAAATATTGAGAAAAGCTCTTAGGCCGAATTTTGGAATTTTGATCGAGATTTTGGTATTGTTAGACTCGTGAGTGAATATATGTTCATAATTTATGAGTTTTACCCGATTCCAAGACGTGGGCCCGGGGAGGATTTTTGGGCGTTTTTCTATTTTCTTGCCCTAGCTTTGATTTAATTAGCTAAATTAGTTGCTTGTAGCTATATTTACGTTATGTAATTGATTTGATTAGATTTGGGCCACTCGGAGTTGGATACTCGTGGCAAGAGCGTCATTTCGGATTGATTTGAGCTTTGTTCGAGGTAAGTGGCTTGCCTAACCTTGTGTGGGGGAACTCCCCTTAGGATTTGGTACTGTTTGATTTATGAATGTCGTGTACGTGAGGTGACAAGTGCGTACACGGGCTATTTGTTTAAAAACCCCATTTTCATTAAGCAAATATATGTTTTTCCCTTAATTGGGCAATACTAGTATATGTAACCATCCTGTTTAGCTTAGGAAAGCATGCCTACATGCCTTAACTATCTTAACTGCCTTAACTGCCTACCTAAACTCTGTGCAGTATGTATAGTGCAAAATTTCCTGTCTTCTTTGATATGAACTTAATCTAAACTGTAGAATTCCTTGTTGAAACTATTGTTTATGTTAATTGAGTTGTATATTTACTTTGGGACTACGAAATGGTATTCCGGGAGATCCCCCTGCACGTTTATGTTTGGCACTACGGGATGGTATCCTGGGAGATCCCCCTGTACTGGATATTTACTTTGGGACTACGGAACGGTATTCCGGGAGATCCCTCTGCACATTTACGTTTGGGACTACGGGACGGTATCTCGGGAGATCCCCTTTACATTTACGTTTGGACTACGGGACGGTATCCCTGGAGATCCCCTGTTGCTATCTCTGTGTACCGAGTTGTTGTTTTTTCTATGATTTCATTCTCATTGACCGTTAGTATTTATCTTTACTGCGTTATTTCATACTGTATTATCTTATTATACATATATACCAGTAGGGCCCTGACCTGATCTCGTCACTACTCGACCGAGGTTAGGCTTGGCACTTACTGGGTACCGCTGTGGTGTACTCATGCCCTTTCCTGCGCATGTTTTCCGTTCCGAGCCATATTTCTAGTGAGGCGAGGCGATTTTTGAGACTTTGAGGTATATCTGCCGCGTCTGCAGACCTAGGAGTCCCTCTCTACTCTTTCTTATGTTAAAGACTTTCTTGTATTTTCTTCGTTGATAGTTTTTTTTTGGAGTTTAGAAGCACTATTTACTTCTGTAGCTTGTGACTCATGATATTCTGGATTTTGGGAGCATTTATGTTCAGTTCGAGAGTGTTTATTGTATATGCCGAGCGGCATCTAAAACTTCTTAATTAAATTTACCTGTTAAATTGTTAGTTTTTATGTTTTCGTTTCATTTCCGCAAAATGTTAGGCTTACCTAGTCGTAGAGACTAGGTGCCGTCACGACGGGTTCACGGAGGGAGAACTTGGATCGTGACAAGTTGGTATCAGAGCTCTAGGTTCATAGGAGTCATGAGTCACAAGCCGGTTTATTAGAGTCTCGCGGACCGGTATGGAGACGTCTGTACTTATCTTCGGGAGGCTATGGAACTGTTACGAAAATTCCACTTTATTTGATATCGTGCGAGATTATTGACTTCAAAATTCTAAACTTTTGTCTTCTATTCTCTCATAGATGGTGAGAACACGTGCTACCGGAGATGAACAGGCACTCGCGCCCCCTGCTAGAGCCACCAGAGGCCGGGGCCGGGGTAAAGGCTGAGGACGCGCACGTGGCGCAACCAGAGCACCCGTGCAAGCTGCTACAGAGGAGCCACCAGTAGCTCCAGCCGGAGCCCATGCACCTGATACGCCTACTACTACTACTCCAGCTCTCCAGGAGAACCTTGCACAGTTTGTGAGCATGTACAACATTCTAGCTCAGGCAGGGTTGATTCCCCTTGCTGCAGCCACATCTCAGGCTGGCAAAGGAGCACAAACTCCTGCCGCCCGCACCCTAGAGCAGCGGGTTCAGGTTGATCAGATCCTAGAGGTTATACCGGTACCGCCTGTAGCCCCAACTCAGCCCGAGGGTAGGGCAATAGTTTCAGAGGAAGAGCAGCGGAGGCTTGAGAGGTACAAGAAGTATGACCCTCCTACATTCAATGGTCTAGCATCAGAGGATGCCTAGGGATTTCTGGAGGAGTGCAACCATATCCTCCGCACTATCAGCATAGCAGAGTCAAGTGGGGTTTCTTTCACTGCCTTCCAGCTTCGAGGGGCATCCTATCAGCGGTAGCGTACTTTTGAGTTGGATAGTCCGGCTGAGGCAACTTCCCTTACATGGACTCAGTTCTCGGATATGTTTATGAGGGAGTATGTCCCTCAGAGCCTCAGGGACGCATGGCGTGCGTTTGAGCATTTGCGCCAGGGTACTATGACTATTTCGGAGTATATTGTCCGTTTAGTGACTTGGCTAGACATGCACCGGCCTTGGTTTCTACAGTTCGAGAGAGAGTTCGCCGGTTTATTGAGGGGCTCATTCCCAGCAGCTGGTCTAGCATGGCCCGGGAGTTAGAGATGGATATCGCCTATCAGCAGGTGGTGAGTATTGCTAGGAGAGTAGAGGGCATGCTTGCTCGAGATAGGGAGGAGAGAGAGGCCAAGAGGTCTCGATTGTCGGGCCATTATTCTGGTGCCCGTGCCCCAGCTGCAGTTCATCAAGGTAGGGGTTATGTGAGTCGCCCCGTTCATTCAGCTCTTTCAGCTGCCAGTGGGATTCCAGCTCCTCCTAGACCTCAGGAGCGTTATTATGCACCTCCAGTATCTAGTGCGCCTCCTGCACGGGGTGCTTTTAGTGGTCAGTCCAGCAGACCTAGACCAAGCCAGTCACAACCGCCACACCCCCCAGAGCTTGTTTTGAGTGTGGCGACACACGCCATATGGTGAGGGATTGACCTAGACTTAGGAGGGGTGTACCTCCACAGACTTCTCAGCCATAGCGTGCTCAACAGGGTTCCCAGGCTATGATCACAGCACCAGCTGCCACCCCACCTGCTCAGCCAGCTAGAGGTGGAGGTCGGGGAGGTAGAGGTTGCCCTAGAGGGGGAGGCCAGGCCAGATACTTTGCCCTTCCTACNTAGTTCCTGTCGTGCGAGATATTGATTCCAAATCTAACTCTGCTTCTATTCTCTCACAGATGGTCGAGGACACGTCGCTACCGGAGAGTTACCAGGCTCCCGCGCCCCCTGCTAGAGCCGCCAGAGGCCGGGGCCAGGGTACGAGGCCGAGGACGCGCACGTGGTGCAGCCAGAGCACCCGCGCGAGCTGCTACAGATGAGCCACCACGTAGCTCCAGCTGGAGCCCAGAGTACTACTACTACTACTACTACTACTACTACTACAACACCCCGGCTCAGCCCGAGGGTAGGGCAGCAATTTCAGAGGAGGAGTAGCGGAGGCTTGAGAGGTACAAGAAGTACGACCCTCCTACATTGAGTGGTCTAGCATCAGAGGATGCTTAGGGATTTCTGGAGGAGTGCCACCGTATCCTCCACACTATGGGTATAGCAGAGTCCAGTGGGGTTTCTTTCACTGCCTTCCAGCTTCAAGGAGCAGCCTATCAGTGGTGGCGTACTTTTGAGTTGGACAGTCCGGCTGAGGCAGCTTCCCTTACATCGACCCAGTTCTCGGATATGTCTTTTGAGGGAGTATGTCCCTCAGAGCCTCAGGGACGCATGGGCGCACAGTTTGAGCATTTGCGCTAGGGTACTATGACTGTTTCAAAGTATGCTGTCTGTTTCAGTGACTTGGCTAGACATGCACCAGCCTTGGTTTCTACAGTTCGAGAGAGTGTTCGCCGGTCTATTGAGGGGCTCATTCCCAGCACCAGGTCTAGCATGGCCCGAGAGGTAGAGATGGATATCGCCTTGGAGAATAGAGGGCATGCTTGCTCGGGATAGGGAGAAGAGAGAGGCTAAGAGGTCTCGAGAGTCGGGCCATAATTCTTGTGCCCGTGCCCCAACTACAGTTCATCATGGTAAGGGTCATGCGAGTCACCCCTTTTATTCAGCTCTTCCAGCAGCCAGTGGTATTCCAGCTCCTCCTAGACCTCAGGAACCCTATTATGCACCTCTAGTTACTAATGTGCCTCTCGCACGGGGTGCTTTCAATGGTCAGTCCAGCAGACTTGGCTCGAGCCAGTCAGAGTCGCTACGCCCTCCCAGAGCTTGTTTTGAGTGTGGCGACACTCGCCATATGGTGAGGGATTGCCCTAGGTTTATGAGGGGTGCACCTTCACAGACTCTCAGCCATAGCGTGCTCCACAGGGTTCCCAGGCTATGATCACAGCACCAGCTGCCACCCCACCTGCTCAGCCAGCTAGAGGTGGAGGTCGGGGAGGTAGAGGTTGCCCTAGAGGGGGAGGCCAGGCCAGATACTTTGCCCTTCCTACCCGTACAGAGGCTGTTGCTTCCGATTCTATCATTAGAGGTATTGCTCCTGTCTGTCATAGAGATGCATCGATTCTATTCGATCCAAGCTCCACTTATTCCTATGCGTCCTCTTATTTTGCCCCGCATTTGGCTATATCTCGGGATTCTTTGAGTTCCCATGTTTATGTGTCTACTCCTGTGGGAGATTCTCTTGTTGTAGACTGCGTTTATCGATGTGTTTGATTGCTCTTAGTGGTTTTGAGACCAGAGCCGATTTATTATTGCTCAGCATGGTAGATTTTGAAGTTATCTGGGGCACGAACTGGTTGTCGCCCCACTATGTTATTCTTGATTGTCACGCCAAGACCGTGATGTTGGCTATGCCAGGTTTACCGCGATTTGAGTGGAGGGGTACTTTAGATTACACTCCCAGTAGAGTTATTTCATTTCTTAAAGCTCAGTGAATAGTTGAGAAGGGGTGCGGCGCGTATCTAGCTTATGTGAGAGATGTCAGTTTTGATACCCCTAGAGCTTATTCAGTCCTAGTAGTGCGGGATTTCCCCGATGTGTTTCCAGCTGATCTTCCGGGCATCCCGCCCGACAGAGATATTGATTTTGGCATTGATTGTTGACGGGCACTCAGCCCATCTCTATTCCTCTTTATCGTATGGCTCCTCCTGAGTTGAAGGAGTTGAAGGAACAGTTACAGGAATTGCTTGATTGTTACGGCCCGTAGAATTTTCGTTTACTTAAATGCATCTTCAGGTTTGAGTTGCCTTAATTAATTGTCGTAAATTGCTTATAAACTGATTTTTTTGTTGGATTATTTCTTAATAGTTGTTTTATTTATTTATAAATTAACAATATAAAATATGAGTTGAAGAATTATTTAAAGCAGTTAGCGGGCATATAGGATATTATTAGTTGAGGTAATTAGGTTGGATTTGGTATATAAAAAGGAAGAAATATGCAAACGGTAAAAATTCCAATTGTAGACTCACTTTCATGTGGATGAAGGAATTAGAACATGAAATTTTTACATTCCTATACACTATATGAAACTATATTACCTTCCCTACTCAAGTTTTACAATAATTATATTTTATATACCCAATTACCATTTATGTACATTTTAATGGAATTAATGATAATAATTAGTGTCCTAAAATTACTCTAACATATCTTCCACTCCCCCACATTTCTCTCTCCACATCCCACCCCCCTCCCCACGTATCTTGCACAAGAGAGCAGCAATTCCATCATTGACAACTATTAAAATGCTTTGAAGCTTTGAATTCGAATTTGGATTTTCAAAAAATATTGTTTGTTTGATTTGGATGTTGTTGCAAAGAATTGATAATTCTCTCTACGTCTCTCTCTATCTCTCAATCCCAAATTTCAGTAATGTAAAGCAAAGAAAAATAGAGCAGCAATTCCACCATTGACAGCCATTAAAAAGCTTTGAAGCTTTGAATTCGAATTTGGGTTTTCAAAAATCATTATTTGTTTGGATTGGGTGTTGTTGTAAATAATTGGGAATATGGTTTGGAGTTTATATATCAAATTTGAGGGGTTTTGGTGAAGATTAGACTTCATTTTGGCTGAATTTCATATTGAAACTCGAAGAAGAAGAAGAAGAAGAAGACATGACATACATTATACTGCAGAAATTGTAGTAAAATTATAGAAAAATTGTATTCTGTTGTTTATATATTTTTATTTTATTTATTTAACTATTGTATGAATGTTGAACAACATTGTATAAAAATTATATTTAAGTTGTATGATATTGTAGTTGTATATAACTGAGTAGAAATAATGTATGAAAATTGTAGATAAGTTGTATAATATATAATTAGTTGTATGAAATTTGTTTTTACTATGTATAAATCAGATACAAAATATACAAAAGATATATTGTATAAAATTTGTATTTAAGTTGTATGTCATTGTAGTTGTATTTAACTGGGTAGAAATAATATGTGAAAGTTGTAGATAAATTGTATAATATATAATTAGTTGTATGAAATTTGTTTTTACTATGTATAAATTAGATACAAAATATATAAAAGACATATTGTATAAAATTTGTATAAAAATTATACGTAAGTGGTATTATATTGAAGTTGTATATAACTGGGAGGTGAGAGAGGCTTTCCCTCGACTAAGCAGTTTCCACTAGACCTTTGGCTAATAGTTTAGTTGTTCCCAGAGGAATTCAATCTGGGCAGCTAGAAAAGTTTGGCAAAGGTGTCTTCGTCGCGAGTAGCTTTTCGAGAGAATCCAGATTCAACGCCATCTCCGATAGATTTCCTATCGCAACGCTCCATCTCTCACTCCCCACGCCATCTCCTATAGAATAGGTCCATGATTTGACGAAGAAAAAACCCAGCAAACCAGCAACGACATTGAGAGAAGGAATGATACCAACAGTGAGATTGAGCTTGTGGGTGATGATACAGAAGAGAGTCCCAAGGACAACACTCACCACTAGGCCTCTAATCGTGATCTGATCCTTCCAATAAGGAATAGTTTCTGGATCATCCAAATTGGAATTGGGATTTTGGAGGGTTCCTCTAACAATGGCTCCGTTATCTCCATTCCAGAATTTTCGGTCCCCATTGAAAATTTGCACTGTTAGGATTCGGATTAGGGAGCCTTAATTGAAGGCATTAATAATTGATTGGTAGGCTTTTAAGGTGAAATGTATATATTTTGCAAACAAAACTTGTGTAGGTAGGGTAATTTTCTAAACATCAACATTTAGGGTAATAAAGTTTTCAATAGTGTATAAGAATGAAAACATCCCTTAGAACATTGCCTTTGATTTTAAAAAAACAATAATAATTATATAATATGGGCCGAAGCCCAAGAAAACGACTACATTTAAATTAATATATTTTAAAGTGTTAGGGAAAAAGTCAGCAATTGTTCCTTATGAACTTTAGCAAGAAAAGCGCAGCCATGCTGCTTGAAATCATGAAGACGCTACAAAGGGAAAAAAAATGTGTGCTGCTGTAACTTTACTCGAAAAAGAAAAGACATAAGGGATTGAGGAATCAAGAAACTGCTTGATTATTGAGCCAACAAAACGCTATAGAGTAGCTGATCTGATGGGTTTCTTTAATTGGAGATGAAGAAAGTGACTTTGCTTTTGTACAACAATGGTGATCCTTCTTCTTCCTTCATGGTATGTTTTCAATATGTAGTGTATAAGATATGTTCTAGTGTATATGGAGAAGCCTATATGTAATTTTCTTGAACTCCTCGATTTTTGTTGGCTGTTCGTGAAGAAAGTTGCAAACAAAAATTAAATAATAATAATGAACAAGGTTTTCCTCTACTTAGGATTTTGTAAATCAAGAGATTGTTTTGGTGAGTTGAATTTCGGACTGGAGCAACAAAGGTATGTCAAAGGAAGGATTTTGAGGTAAGTGAGACATTAAGCTTTGATGCTTACTTTTCTAAAACCCGTTTTCAAAATGTGTTTTCTCTGCCTGGTCCATGTGTTGGGACAAGCGTGCGCTTGGCAGAGTCGGTGTCGTAGACTAGCCGCAAATATATTATAAAATGAAAAAAAAATATTATTTTATAAGTTGTTTGATAGTGTGATACGGCTGTGCGCCATAAGGTTGAGTTTTATAGTTTGATACGGCTGTGCACCATGATATCGAGTTTGATACGGCTATGCGCCATGATGTTGAGTTTGATATGGCTGTGCGCCATGATATTGAGTTTGATACGGCTGTGCGTCATGCTATTGAGTTTGATACGGTTGTGCGCCATGATGTTGAGTTTGATACGGCAGTGCGCCATGATATTGAGTTTGATACGGCTGTGCGCCATGATGTTGAGTTTGATACGGCTGTGTGCCATGATTTTGGGGCATTGTATATACCTTTGTACATCACCCGAGCATTGTGTATGCTCTGTTACATATTTGAGGCATTGTGGTGCCGTTGTGGACTCGTGGTAGTGTTGGTAAATTTCTTTCACTGCAATTATGATAAGTCCTTTGCGGGTATCCTTGTTGGTTAATTCTTAATAACTCTGTTCATACACATATAATGAGTTATTGTATAATTATCATATTTACTATATCATTCGTGTTGTGGTGTGTTTGTATTTTCCAACACTTGTTCCAGAGGTATTCAAAGTGGCGGGTCGAGAATCTTACTGGGTTATATTTACGTATAACTCGCTCCTTACCTGCATCTCTATGCAGATACTGTTACGGGAGATAGAGCTAGTGGCTGACGAGTTTGTTCTAGTGAATCCTATTGCTGAGGTGAGCCACCGCATTGTTTGTGGAGGCTTTCGTTTCAGACTTACCTAGCTCGTGTTAGTTATTTTCTTTTTCTTTGGGGTTTGCATACCCGTCAATAAACTCATGTTACTCTGTTAGATGCTCCATGGTCTTAGTGTGGGATTTGGGCTAGACTTTTATTATTTGAGTGATTGTTGGTTTTTCTATCGATTGACTAAGGTATTGGGCGATAATCGTTTCCTCTTTAATTATTAATAATACTATTAGGCTCGCATTTTCTTCTCTCAGTGTTTGTGTAAATGGTTAAACGTTAGAGAAAGGGGTTCGTCTGGCAAGTGGTGTTAGCTTGGTGCCAGTCACGTCTAGGGGTAGCTCGGGACATGACAAAGTTGGTATCAGAGCCTAGGCTTTAAGTTCTGGGTTATGGAGCAGTGTTGGGTAGAGTCTTGTTCATGGGTATGTAGACGTACATACTTATGATCTTGAGCTACTGAACATTTAGGATGTTTTCCCGTCTTTCATTCCTTATTCATGCGTTGAGGTGAATCAAGTTGAACCTTGAGAAGTTCCTTTAGCAGATGGCTAGGATACGCATATCCTCCCCTGCTGGATGACAATTGAAGCTAAATATGTGTATAACTAAGAGTTGTCTTGGATTGGGATAGTATGTGCATAAGTTATTGTTGATATTGGAAGGATTGTAAATTTAGGGATAATTTTATCTTTAAAGAAATCTTTGCCAAAAATTTTTCAATATGTTCGGGAGTTAGTCAAAATTTTGAGCATTACTGTGAAGTAGTCTAAGGATAAAACTTTTACCTATGAGTGGCTTATTCAAAGTTTGAGATCCTGGATACAGCTTTCTACCATAAGTCTGATAAGAAGAGAGAATAGTTGAGCAGAAAACTAAAAAGTATAGTAGTTTAGCCATAGTTAGGCTATTGGAATTGGTAGTGAAAGGTAATTTGAGGAAAATGCTTATATAGTTCTCATCTTAACACCTGATGAAGTAATTTGATAGTATTAACGATATTGTAATGATGTTATATGTGTGACTGTGGCATAAGAATGAATAATTAAAATGCATTAAGTATAATTATGGTACCGGCACTACATGTGCAAAACTTATTGATGGTGAGAGTTCGTGTAGGAATGCTAGTTTATGTGGCTATACACCAATTTAGTAAAAAGTTAAGTATGAAACTTAGCACATAGTGACATTATACATGGATTAGTGACACTGGCACACATCGGAAGGAAATAGATGAACACTAAATGAAGTTGAGTATTAAAAAAAATGAAATGACATGGCTATCTTATAGAAAAGTAATCAGTTCATATAGTTTTATTAACGTACGTTGTGTTCGATAAAGAATATATTTGAGGAAAAAGAGCAACATGTTATGAGATGATTGAGTATATGAGGATTAAAAAAAAAGATTTGAGTACTTAGATATATCATTTGGTTTTAACCTAAGTAGGGGAGTCTTACTATTGGGCCGATTTATCGGATATGTATGGACATTGTTCAGAGTTTCGATACACTTATAAACTTATTATAACTTAGCATGCTTGACTTAAAGTGATCTTGGGCTTGGATTAGTCGACTTCGTATTTTCTTACACTGGCTTGCCATGAAAGACTGTCAAATTTTCTATTTCGATTGAGCCTAGTATAGAGGATCCACTTGGTATGCCTCTAGGCAAAGCTACCTCGTTAATAAAAAGTTCTAGATATACTAAGTAAAGAGTATATGTTGTATTTAACTATAACTAAGGGTACCAGAATTGAGTAATTGATTAATGAATTAGTCTTTGTGATTAATGAATTTTCGAGTGTATCCTCTGCGGACTTATCGAGTGTACCACTTATTAAGGGGATAGATTTGGAAATTAATATATTTCTATAAACTTAGTCTATATTTATTTTATGTTATAAAATGACGTTGTGGGGTCGAAGAAACTAAGAGAAAAAGGTACAAGATTACAGGGTTAAAAGGTCATTAGACCAAATATATTATTTTGAGGCGCTTAAGTTCTATTAGTTGAAGAAAAAATTTGGTGGATCTATATAGGCAGAAGACTTAGAGTGCGATGAATGACAAGTATTTTTTTCATTACTCTTAAATGATTTATACCCTTAATTATATGATGTCATCTTATATTCAAAAATAGATTTGTGATCCAAATATCACGAGTAAAAGATAAAAGAGTTAGATATTCGGAACAATATATTTCAAGACTTGTTATGGTTGGTATGACCATCTTGTGAATCTTTTTGTTTTTTTCGTCGAAGGCACTAGTAATTGTTATGGACTAGATGAACTGAGTATTCAGATTATTTCTTAGCCTTCTAATTGTTATATTTATTAATGACATACGAGAATACTTTCATAGTTGAGAGAAACATATATAGCGGTTGAGGATGGTCCTACGGTATTGAGATAACGCCAATTAAATTCATACGTTATACGTGTGAATTTATATTCTCAGATTATGATGTTTTAGGCCTTGTGATGTCTAGTAAAAGGATGATAGATCATTAGGAGCACATGTGCTATTATAATTGTCTTTGTTTGAGAAAGCTAAGTTCATTGGTAGAGAGTCCTGACCTTATTGGGAGGTTAGTCATCATCTCTTAAAGGCGAAGTCTACCTGATAGTGAATAACAATAGAGCACTATAACTAAAGCGTTGAATGTGTATACAATAGTGGGGATTGACTTGAGGAGATTCGTATCCCAAAAGGTGCAATATTTATAAAATTTAGTAATTTCAAGATCCGTAAATATGGCTTGGAATCGAAGAATGAGAACTAACGATGGCAGGGGGTGACAAAAAAAATGTTCTTCTTCAGTATTTTAACTGTTCATATATTAAATAGGAGTGCTAGAGACTTGAAAAATTATCATAAAGATGGTTAACTCTGAAAGAAAGTGAAAATATACCATTATAGGCCCCATGGTTAGCTTGTCATGTATGTCTAGGAAAGTTATAATCCTACGTCCGTTGATCGTGATAGGCTCGTGAAATCCCACGCTTAATTTAGTTTGAACTACTTACACATCATACTATTCTATGAAGTGATATTTCAGAGAGATATTGCAATAACACGAGATACCCATATCTTCATGTGTTAAAGAGTAACCAATGCATGAAATATTAACATAGGGGTATATGAATATGTTATAGAATTGTCGTGAGTGAGAGCATTATGTAGAGGCGTATATATGTGTTCCAGCACTGTCGTACATAAGAACGTTATGTCGGAGCGTTTGGATATGTTTCGACAATGTCATATGTAAGAATGAAGGATGTTTCTACTGCAGGATTATGGTTGAGGTGCTTGGATATATTCCAACATGATGGAGGCATAAGAGAGGGTGTGTATCTAGTCCCAACACTAACCAGATGGATATTACATAGGGAATGGTTCGTAATTAATTGCTTTTAGCCGAGTTCATTCATGATATTAGTTATTAAATTGATTAGTAAATATTGTTGTTTGAGGCTTTAAATGAACGTCTGTATCGTTCGATAGCTGGTTGGTTTAAACCTAAGTGAGGAAGAATGTAACAGCCCGTAAAATTTTCGTTAACTTAAATGCATCTTCATGTTTGAGTTGCCTTAATTAATTGTCGTAAATTGCTTATAAACTGATTTTTTTAGTTGGATTATTTCTTAATAGTTGTTTTTTTATTTATTTATAAATTCACCATACAAAATATGAGTTGAAGAATTATTTAAAGCACCTAGCGGGCATATAGGATATTATTGTTTGAGGTAATTATGTTGGATTTGGTATATAAAAATGAAGAAATATGCAAACGGTAAAAATTCCAATTGTAGACTCACTTTCATGTGGATTAAGGCATTAGAACATGGAATTTTTACATTCCTATACACTATATGAAACTATATCACCCTCCCTACTCAAGTTTTACTATAATTATATTTTATATACCCAATTACCATTTATGTACATTTTAATGGAATTAATAATAATAACTAGTGTCCTAAAATTACTCTAACATATCTTCCACTCCCCCACATTTCTCTCTCCACATCCTACCCCCTCCCCCCTCCCCACGTATGTTGCACAAGAAAGCAGTAATTTCACCATTGACAACCATTAAAATGCTTTGAAGCTTTGAATTCGAATTTGGGTTTTCAAAAAACTTTGTTTGTTTGGATTGGATGTTGTTGCAAAGAATTGAGAATTCTCTCTACGTCTCTCTCTATCTCTCAATCCCAAATTTCAGTAATTTAAAGCAAAGGAAAATAGAGCAGCAAGTCCACCATTGACAGCCATTAAAAAGCTTTGAAGCTTTGAATTCGAATTTGGGTTTTCAAAAATTATTATTTGTTTGGATTGGGTGTTGTTGCAAATAATTGGGAATATGGTTTGGAGTTAATATATCAAATTTGAGGGGTTTTGGTGAAGATTAGACTTGGTTTTGGCTGAATTTTATATTGAAACTCGAAGAAGAAGAAGAAGAAGAAGAAGACATGACACACATTATACTGCAGAAATTGTAGTAAAATTGTAGAAAAATTATATTCTGTCGTTTATATATTCTTCTTTTATTTATTTAACTATTGTATGAAAGTTGAACAATATTGTATAAAAATTATATTTAAGTTGTATGATATTTTAGTTGTATATAACTGAGTAGAAATAATGTATGAAAATTGTAGATAAGTTGTATAATATATAATTAGTTGTATGAAATTTGTTTTTACTATGTATAAATCAGATACAAAATATACAAAAGATATATTGTATAAAATTTGTATTTAAGGTGTATGTCATTGTAGTTGTATTTAACTGGGTAGAAATAATATGTGAAAGTTGTAGATAAATTGTATAATATATAATTAGTTGTATGAAATTTGTTTTTACTATGTATAAATTAGATACAAAATATATAAAAGACATATTGTATAAAATTTGTATAAAAATTGTACGTAAGTGGTATTATATTGAAGTTGTATATAACTGGGAGGTGAGAGAGGCTTTCCCTCGACTAAGCAGTTTCCACTAGACCTTTGGCTAATAGTTTAGTTGTTCCCAGAGGAATTCAATCTGGGCAGCTAGAAAAGTTTGGCAAAGTTGTCTTCGTCGCGAGTAGCTTTTGGAGAGAATCCAGATTCGACGCCATCTCCAACAGATTTTCGATCGCAACGCTCCATCTCTCACTCCCCACGCCATCTCCTATAGTATAGGTCCATGATTTGACGAAGAAAAAACCCAGCAAACCAGCAGCGACATTGAGAGAAGGAATGACACCAACAGTGAGATTGAGCTTATGAGCGATGATACAGAAGAGAGTCCCAAGCACAACACTCACCACTAGGCCTCTAATCGTGATCTGATCCTTCCAATAAGGAATGGATTCTGGATCATCCAAATTGGAATCAGGGATTTTGGAGGGTTCCTCTAACAATGGCTCCGTTATCTCCATTCCAAAATTTTCGGTGCCCATTGAAAATTTGCACTATTAGGATTCGGATTAGGGAGCCTTAATTGAAGGCACTAATAATGGATTGGGAGGCTTTTAAGGTGAAATGTATATATTTTGTAAATAAAACTTGTGTAGGAAGGGTAATTTACTAAACATGAATATTTAGGATAATAAAGTTTCTAATAGTGTATAGGAATGAAAAAATCCCTTAGAGTATTGCCTTTGATTTAAAAAAAATAATAATAATTATATAATATGGGCCGAAGCCCAAGAAAACAAATACATTTAAAATAATGTATTTTAAAGTGTTAGGGAAAAAGTCAGCAATTGCTCCTTATAAACTTTAGCAAGAAAAGCGCAGCAATGTTGCTTGAAACCATGAAGACGCTACAAAGGAAAAAAAACGTGTGTTGCTGTAACTTTACTCGAAAAAGAAAAGACATAAAGGATTGAGGAATCAAGAAACTGCTTGATTATTGAGCCAACAAAACGCTATAAAGTAGCTGATCTGATGGGTTTCTTTAATTGGAGATGAAGAAAGTGACTTTGCTTTTGTACAACAATGGTGATCCTTCTTCTTCATTCGTGGTACATTTTCAATCTGTAGTGTATAAGATATATTCTAGTGTATATGGAGTAGCCTATATGTAGTTTTCTTGAACTCCTTGATTTTTGTTGGATGTTCGAGAAGAAAGTTGCAAATAAAAATTAAATAATATTAATGAACAAGGTTTTCCTCTACTTAGGATTTTGTAAATCAAGAGATTGGTTTGGTGAGTTGAATTTCGGAGTGGAGCAACAAAGGTATTTCAAAGGAAGGATTTTGAGGTAAGTGAGACTTTAAGATTTAATGCTTGCTTTTCTAAAACCCGTTTTGAAAATGTGTTTTCTCTGCCTGGTTCATGTGTTGTGACAAGCGCTGCTTGGCAGAGTCGGTGGTCTTAGACTAGCCGCAAATATATTATTTTATGAAAAAAAAAATATTATTTTATAAGTTGTTTGATAGTGTGATACGGCTGTGCGCCATAAGGTTGAGTTTTATAGTTTGATACGGCTGTGCGCCATGATATTGACTTTGATACGGCTATGCGCCATAATATTGAGTTTGATACGGCTGTGCGCCATGATATTGAGTTTGATACGGCTGTGCGCCATGATATTGAGTTTGATACGGTTGTGCGCCATGATGTTGAGTTTGATACGGCGGTGCGCCATGATATTGAGTTTGATACGGCTGTGCGCCATGATGTTGAGTTTGATACGGCTGTGCGCCATGATGTTGCAGCATTGTGTATGCCTTTGTACATCACCCGAGCATTGTGTATGCTCTGTTACATATTTGAGGCATTGTGGTGCCGTTGTGGACTCGTGGTGTGTTGGTAAATTTCTTTCACTGCAATTATGATAAGTCCTTTGCGGGTATCCTTGTTGGTTAATTCTTAACAACTCTGTTGATACACATATATTGAGTTATTGTATAATTATCATATTTACTATATCATTCGTGTTGTGGTGTGTTTGTATTTTCCAACACTTATTCCAGAGGTATTTAAAGTGGCGGGTCGAGGATCTTACTGGTTTATATTTACGTATAACTCACTCCTTACCTGCATCTCTATGCAGATACTGTTACGGGAGATAGAGCTAGTGGCTGACGAGTTTGTTCGAGTGAATCCTATTGCTGTGGTGAGCCACCGCATTGTTTGTGGAGGCTTTCGTTTCAGACTTATCTAGCTCGTGTTAGTTATTTCCTTTTTCTTTGGCGTTTGCATACCCGTCAATAAACTCATGTTACTCTGTTAGATGCTCCATGGTCTTAGTGTGGATTTGGGCTAGAGTTTTATTATTTGAGTGATTGTTGGTTTTTCTATCGATTGACTAAGGTATTGGGCGATAATCGTTTCCTCTTTAATTATTAATAATACTATTAGGCCCGTATTTTCTTCTCTCAGTGTTTGTGTAAATGGTTAAACGTTAGAGAAAGGGGTTCGCCTGGCAAATGGTGTTAGCTTGGTGCCAGTCACGTCTAGGGGGTAGTTCGGGACGTTACATTGATAAGGGCTTTATATTCGGCCCAGTGTGTCACCTTGGGGTGCTCCTGTCTTGTTTGTGAAGAAAAAGGATGGTTCTATGCATATATGCATTGATTATCGCCAGTTGAACAAAGTTATAGTGAAAAACCAATATCCTTTGCCTCGTATTAAAGACCTATTTGATCAGTTACAGGGTGCTCGAGTGTTTTCGAAGATTGATTTGCATCATGTTATCATCAGTTGAAGATTCGGGAGCCAGATATCCCGAAGACTGCTTTCAGGACTCGGTATGGTCATTACGAGTTCCTTGTTATGTTATTTGGGCTGACCAACGCCCTAGCAGCATTTATGCATTTGATGCACAGTGTATTCCGGCCATATCTTGACTCGTTCGTCATTGTCTTTATTGATGTCAATCTTGTGTACTCTCGGAGTTGGAAAGATCATGAGCAGCACCTAAGGACGGTGCTTCATACCTTAAGAGAAAAGAAATTATATGCAAAGTTCTAAAAATGTGAGTTCTGGTTGGATTCCGTGGCATTCTTGGGTCATGTGGTATCTAGTGAAGGGATCAAGGTGGATCCGAAGAAAGTGGAAGCAGTGCAGAACTGGCCCAGACCATCCTCAGCTACAGAGATCCGGAGTTTTCTTGGTTTGGCGGGTTACTACCATCGATTTGTTGAGGGATTCTCATCTATTGCAGCACCTATGACCAGGCTGACCCAAAAGGGTGCTCCGTTCAAGTGGACGGAAGAGTGTGAGGAGAGTTTTCAAAAGCTCAAGACAGCCTTGACTACAGCCCCAGTATTGATATTGTCTACAGGTTCGGGGTCTTATACAGTCTATTGTGATGCGTCGCAAGTTGGCCTCGGCGCGGTGTTGATGCAGGACTGTAAAGTGATTGCCTACGCGTCCAGACAGCTGAAGGTGCATGAAAAGAACTATCCTGTCCACGACCTTGAGTTAGCTGCTATTGTTCATGCCTTGAAGATTTGGAGGCATTATTTGTACGGTGTCCCTTGTGAGATCTAAACTGATCATTGGAGTTTGCAGCATTTGTTCAAGCAGAAGGATCTTAATTTGCGTCAGAGTAGGTGGTTAGAGCTGCTTAAGGATTATGATATCACTATTTTGTACCACCCGGGGAAGGCCAATGTGGTGGCCGATGCTTTGAGTCGCCGGGCAGAGAGTTTGGGGAGCTTGGCTTATCTACCAGCAGCAGAGAGGCCCATGGCGTTGGATGTTCAGGCCTTAGCCAGCCAGTTTGTGAGATTGGATATTTCTGAGCCTAGTCGAGTATTGGCTTGTGTGGTCTCTCGGTCTTCTCTTTATGATCGTATCAGGGAGCGTCAGTATGATGACCCCCATCTGTTTTTCCTTAAGAACACGGTTCAACACGATGATGGTAAGGAGGTTACTATTGGGGATGATGGTGCTTTGAGGATGCAAGGCAGACTATATGTGCCTAATGTAGATGGTTTGCGTGAGTTGATTCTTTAGAAGGCTCACAACTCGCGGTACTCTATTCATCCAGGTGCCGTGAAGATGTATCAGGACTTGAGAGAATATTATTGGTGGCGTAGAATGAAGAAGGACATAGTGGAGTATGTTTCTCGGTGTTTAAATTTCCAGCAGGTGAAGTATGAGCATCAGGATCCGGGTGGATTGCTTCAGAAGTTAGAGATTCCGGAGTGGAAATAGGAGCGGATCACTATGGACTTTGTTGTTGGACTCCCACGGACTCAGCAGAAGTTTGATGCAGTTTGGGTGATTGTAGATAGGCTGACCAAGTTGGCTCATTTCCTTCCTGTGATGATTACCGATTCGTCCGAGCAGCTGACTCGAGTTTATATCTGTGAGATTGTCAGACTTCATGGCGTACCGGTATCTATCATCTCTGACTGGGGCATGCAATTTATATCACGGTTCTGGAGAGCCATACAACATGAGTTGGGTACTCGGATGGAGTTGAGCACAACATTTCACCCCCAGACGGACAGACAGTCCGAGCGCACTATTCAGATTCTTGGGATCAGTTCTTGCCACTTGCGGAGTTTGCCTACAACAACAGTTATTAGTCCAACATTCAGATGGCACCGTATGAGGCTCTGTATGGTATGCGGTGTAGGTCCCCGGTGGGTTGGTTCGAGCTTGGCGAGGCTAGATTATTGGGCACAGACTTGGTTCAGGACGCTTTGGAGAAGGTTAAGGTGATCCGGGATAGACTTCGCACAGCCCATTCCAGATAAAACAGTTATGCGGACTGGAAGGTAGCGATGTTTCATTTATGGTTGGAGAGCGGGTCTTGCTTTGGGTTTCTCCTATGAAGGGCGTTATGAGATTCGAAAAGAGGGGCAAATTGAGCCCAAGGTTTATTTGTCCCTTTGAGGTATTGCGGCGTATTGGGGAGGTTGCTTATGAGCTTGCCTTACCTCCCAACCTAGCAGGAGTTCATCCGGTATTTCATGTTTCGATGCTCCGGAGGTATCACGATGATCCGTCTCACGTGTTAGATTTCAGCTCAGTCCAGTTGGATAAGGATCTATCTTATGTTGTGGAGCCAGTGGCTATTGGACAGGTAGGTTCGAAAGCTGAGGTCAAAGAGCATTGCATCAGTAAAGGTTCAGTGGCGGGATCAGCCAGTCGAGGAGGCGACCTGGGAGACCAAGCAGGATATGCGCAACTGTTATCCTCATCTGTTCACCACTTCAAGTATGTCTCTATGCTCGTTCGAGGATGAATGAATGTTTTAAGAGGGGGAGGATGTAACGACCGAGCCGGTCGTTTTTAGAATTTACGCCCCAATCCCCTATTAACTGCTTCCCCATATCTATTTTCTGCTATTGTGATTTGCCGGGATGATTCGTTTTGAGTTTCGGAGTGTTTTGGAACACTTAGTCCCTAAATGAGAGCTTAAGTCTTAGAATTTGGGCTGTAGTCGGAACAGTGTGAGAACGGCTCCGAAATGGAATTCCATCGATTCCATTAGCTCGGTTGGGTGATTTTGGGCTTAGGGGCGTGTTCGGATTGTGTTTTTGAGGTCCGTAGCTCATTTAGGCTTGAAATGGCGAAAGTTGAATTTTTGGAGTTTCGGCCAATAGTGGAATTTTTCATATCAGGGTCAGAATCCGATTCCGGAAGTTGGAGTTGGTCCATAGTGTTGAATATGACTTCTGTGCAAAATTGGGGTCAATCGGACGTGGTTTGGTTGGTTTCGGCATCGATTGTAGAATTTTGAAATTTCAAGTTCATTAAGTTTGGATTGGAGGGTGATTCATGATTTTAGCGTTGTTTGATGTGATTTGAGGGCTCGACTAAGTTCGTTTGGTTTTTTAGTATTGGTTGATATGTTTGGTTGAGGTCCCGGGGGCCTCGGGTGTGTTTCGGATGCTCAACGGGTCATTTTTGGATTTAGAAGGATAACAGTTTTGCTGGTTTTTCTATTGCACACATTTGTTCTTCGCGTTCGCGAAGTGGAGCTCGCGTCCGCGAGGAAGAGCTGGGTCAGGAAGAGGGATTGTTCTTTGTGTTCGCGCAGGGGAGATCGCGTTCGCGAAGGTTGGCCAGTGTAAGCATCGCGAACGCGAGGAGCTGAACGCTTTCGCGAAGAGGAAAGGCGGAGCAGCTGGGACCTCAGGAAGTTGCCTACGCGTTCGCGTATGAGGGGTTGCGTTCGTGAAGGTCCTGGCAGCTGAAGCTACGCGTTGGCGGGAAGGAGCTCGTGTTCGCAAAAGAGGAAAATGGAGCAGTGGGCTTTTGTTCTACGCGAACGCGAGGTGGTGGTCGCGAAGAAGGACATAACCGGGCAGATTTTTAAAGTTCAAAACGAGGGTTTAAGTTCATAACTCCAAAATTTGATTGAGAGCTCGGTAGAAGGCAAAATTTGGAGAGATTTTCGGATGAAGTTTGTGGGTAATGATTCCTAACTCCTTTTTGATTATGTCCCATTAATCTATGCTTAATTTCATCATTTAATTTCGAATTTGGAGTGAAAAATTGGGGAAAATTGAGAAAAGTTCTTAGGCCGAATTTTGGGATTTTGATAGAGATTTTGGTATCAGACTTGAGTGAATTTAGTATGGTTAGACTCGTGAGTGAATGTGTGTTCATAATTTTTGACTTTTACCTGATTCTGAGACGTAGGCTCGGGGAGGATTTTTGGGCGTTTTTCTATTTTCTTGCCCTAGCTTTGATTTCTTTAGCTAAATTAGTTGCTTGTAGCTATTTACGTTATGTAATTGATTTGATTAAATTTGGGACACTCGGAGTTGGATACTCGTGGAAAGAGCGTGATTTCGGATTGATTTGAGCTTGGTTCGAGGTAAATGGCTTGCCTAACCTTGTGTGGGGGAACTCCCCTTAGGATTTGGTACTGTTTGATATATGAATGTCGTGTACATGAGGTGGTGAGTGCGTACACGGGCTATTTCTTTAAAAACCCCATTTTCATTAAGCAAGTATATGTTTTTCCTTTAATTGGGCAATACTAGTATATGTAACCATCCTATTTAGCTTAGGAAATGCCTACGTGCCTTAACTATCTTAACTTCCTTAACTGCCTACCTGAACTCTGTGCGGCATGATTAGTGCAAAATTTCCTGTCTTCTTTTATATGAACTTAATCTAAACTACAGAATTCCTTGTTGAAACTGTTGTTTATGTTGATTGAGTTGTATATTTACTTTGGGACTACGGAACTGTATTCTGGGAGATCCCCCTACATGTTTATATTTGGGACTATGGGACGGTATCTCCGGAGATCCTCCTGTACAGGATATTTACTTTGGGACTACGGGACGGCATTCCGGGAGACCCCCCTACACATTTACGTTTGGGGGATTGGATTTGTGCTTATGTGAGTTTCCGTGGTGGTTGGATTTGGAGTAAATTGGGACACTTAGTCCCAAAGTCAGAAGCTTAAGTTGAAAGAGTTGATCGGAGTTTGACTTTTGTGTAGACAATCCGAAAATGGTGTTTTGATGATTCCAATAGCTTCGTATGGTGATTTGTACTTAGGCGTATGTCCCAATGTTGATTTGGAGGTCCGTAGATTAATTTGATGTTTTTTGGTGAAAGTTGGGAAGTTCAAGGTTTGGAAGGTTAATAGGTTTGACCGAGAGTTGACTTTGTTGATATCGGGCTCAAATTTTGGTTCCGGGAGTTTGGATAGGTCCGTTGTGTCATTTGGGACTTGCATGCAAAAATTGGAGTCATTCCGGGGTGGTCTGATGTGCTTCGGCATGAGTTTTGGAAGTTGGAAGTTCATTAGGCTTGAATTGGGGTACGATTCGTGATTTTGATATTGTTTTGTGTGATTTGAGACCTCGAGTAGGTTCGTGTTATGTTTTGAGATTGGTTGGTGCGACAGGACGGGGTCTGGGAGGCCTCGGGTGTGTTTCGGATGGATTTCAGACCATTTCTCCATGTTTTGGCTTAGTTGTCTGGTTTTCTCATTCGCGATCGCGAGGAGTAAGTCGTGTTCGCGTAGAGTGTTCTGGAGGGTAGGCGAATTATGCTTCACGTTTGCAAAGTGGTGACGCGTTCGTGAAGCTTTAGATGGATGTGGTCATCGCGATCGCGAGAGGGCGTTCGCGTTCATGTAGAAGGGTGAGTTCAGCTGGGTTGTAAAGCGATAAGCCTTCGTGACCGCGAGGCTGTTTCCACATTCGCGTAGTTCAGGGTCGTGTTGTGCTTCGCGTTCGCGTAGGGTCTATTGGAGGAGCTTCAATTTTGTTCTTCGTGATCGCGAAGATGTGGCCGCGATCGCGAAAGATATGTCTGTGCAGACTATTTAACATCTCTATTTCGAGGGTTTGGTCATTATATCACATTTTGAGTTAGAGAGCTCGGTTTTGAGTGATCTTGGAGGGGATTTTCATGCTTTGGATCGGGGTAAGTGTTTTTGACTCGAATTTGTTCATGATTCGTTATTTCATCTTTGTTTTTAGCATTTAATTGGTGTTTTGAATTGGAGAAATTATGGGTTTTAGTAAAACAAAATTCCTAAAGCATAGAATGAGGATTTGAAGGTCGATTCGAGGCCAGAATTGAATGAAATCGGTATGGTTGAACTCGTAATTGAATGGTATTCGGAATTTGTGAGTTTGACCGGATTTTCGGGTGTGGGCCTGAGGCTGACTTTTTGGGTTGATTTTTTGATTTTGATAAAGATCGAAGCTTTATTGTTTGAAGTTGTTTTCTATGGCATTATTTGATGATATTAAGTTGTTTGTGACTAGACTCGAGTTTTTCGGAGGCCAATTCGCGTGGGAAGGGCTTTTTGGAGAATTAATTTGCGCGTTTTGAGGTAAGTAACATATCTAAAATTGGATTTGGGGGTATTTAACTCTGGAAACTACATTAAATGACATGTATTGGGCTGACATACACGCTAGGTGACAGACGTGTGTACGTGCACTAGTGTGTTCATGATTTGAGATGACTTTTAGACTATTATGGGATTGATTGGCTATCATGCCTCATTATATTCGTGTTTCTAAACATGTATGTTTATTTGAGTTTTGATTCATGTTAGGAATTATGTCTAGGCTATGTGTTATTCATTTGAGACTCGATAGGGCTATCCTTGTTGTCTCTGAGCTATTTGCCTTATTTGTACACATGTTCTCAGTCATGATGCTATATCCGTGTATGATATCTCTGTCTTAGTACTTATTATTTGATTCCTCACATGTTGTTGATGCCTCCTATGTGTAACACTATTAAACTGAGTATTGTGAGATGTGTTTATTTGAGACTAGAATAGTAAATGACTAAGTCTGGGCCCTATAGCCGATTTGGTATTGATTTTGAGGTAGCGCGTACGCTAGACCCATGTTGGGCTAAGTGTTATTGATTTGGGGCGACGGGTGTACCAGGCCTCACTGTTGAGCTATATGATTATGATTAGCTCTTGGGAAGGATCCTCCTCTCCGGAGTCTGACATGCCACCACTGGGCGCAAGCACAGTATTTTATATACGTGCTTGGTGATGGGTAGTTATGCAGGCACCCGTACAGTGCTAAATGTGATTATTCTTGATGGATCCAATATGATTTGTTGTTTTGACATGTATATTTGACTTGTAGGCATAGAGATGTATTTTCCATATGCTAGATAATAAATAAAATATTTTATTTGTATTGGGTTTTAACTGCTATAAATGGAAAGCATGCCTAAATGCTTAAATGTGAACAAGCTAAACATAATATCATTGAGCTACCTGTTTCTACTGTTTTCCTTTATGTTCTGAAATGTTACTGGTTAGTGACGTTGGTATCTAACTGTTGAATCTGAGCTTGTCACTGCTTTCAGCCCGAGGTTAGTGTTGTTACTTATTGAGTACATGTCACGACCCGGATTTCCCACCTTCGAGACTGTGATGGCGCCTAACACCGCACTCGCTAGGCAAGCCAATGTTAGAGTTCTATTTAACCTTTTTCCTTTACCTTTCATGGATTAAAATTTAATAGACTAAATCTAGCTGATATAAATGCAGTACATAATTAACCGGTTATCTATATACTATTAACAATACCGAAACTGTTACCACCCAGAAATTGGTGTCACAATCCACGAACATACTACGAATTACTACAAGTATTGGTCTGAAAGAAAATACATCAGTCTCGAAAGAAAGGAAAACAGGAATGTAGAAACATAGGAGGGGACGCCAGGGCCTCCGGACGCCAGCATGACTACCTTGGGTCTCCGGGATGAAATATCGGCAACCGACCTCTCGATCAGCCACTACCAGCTCCAAAGTCTGCACAGAAAGTGAAGAGTGCAGTATCAGTACAACCGACCCCATGTAACTGGTAAGTGCCGAGCCTAACCTCGACGAGGTAGTGACGAGGCTACGGCGGGGCATCTACATTATAACCTGCATACAACATATAATAAAGCAAAAAGGAAGTACGGGACAAAATGAAACGGTGACTTGCAGCAAAATAAATATGGAACTCAAATATCTTATCACTACCCAGCTATAACCAATCCTTAAGTGAGTAACAAAAACTACAGAATAAATTCATAACAGAAGAAGAATACATAAACAACAAACTGATGCGGCGCGCATCCCGATCCCACCATATAATCAATAGCAATATGAACATTCACCCTTATTACTCAGTATCAATCCACCCTTATTACTCCTGTCAACCCGATCCCACCGCACAACAACAATCCACCCTTATTACTCCTCAGTATATCACCCTTATTCCTCCTGTTGCGGCACGCAACGCGATCCCACCAGACAATCACATATCACTCTTATTCCTCCTCAATATATCACACTTATTCCTCCTGTTGCGGCGTGCAACCCGATACCACCATATCAGTACCAATCATGCAATATGAATAGGAATTCCACAATTTAGTTCAAAACCCTCCACAATATTTAAGCCTCAAACCAAAGCAAACAGAAGGCTATACAATTATGAAACTTCACTCAATTAATACTACACAGCGAGACCAACCAAAATATACCATGAAACACCGGTAAGCCAACTTAAACCAATTATGTAGTATAATTAAACTATGAAATAATTAATACCTTCAAATAAGGAAACAACGACTAACAAGAAGCAATTAGACATGGAAGTACTAATAAGCATGTAGCAGTTAAGACATGAAGACAATATATTAGGAACGGGAAAAGAAACAAGCTAAATAGATAATTTGGCGGTGCATAGGTACTCGTCACCTCACCTATACGCCACACACATGGATTTTTACATAGAAAATAAGTCGGGGATTCCTAATCCCTCAAGTCAAAGTTAGACACAACAATTACCTCAATCTAACGGCCAACTTAACGCTCAATTAGCACTTTTCCTCTAGTTTTCACCTCTGAACCACTCGTATCTAGTCATAATTAACTTAACAACATCAATTATCGCTAAAGAAATCAATTTCAATACATAATTATAAGTTTTCCAACATTTTCCCCAAAAATTCAAAAATCGACACCGGGCCCGCTTGGTCAAAACCCGAAATTCAGACCAAAACCCAATTACTCATTCACCCCCGAGCCCGGATATGCAATTGGTTTTGGAATCCGACCTTAATTTGAGGTCTAAATCCCCAAATTTCGAAATTCCTAAGTTCTACCCAACCCCAATTCCACCATGAAAAACCCTAGATTCTAGGATGAAATCTTGTAAAAAGTAGAGTGACAGATTGACAGATATGAGTTAAGATTCACTTACCTATGTAACGACCCGGCCGGTCGTTTTATGAATTTCAGCCTCTTTTCCCCATTTCTGCTTCTTTATATCTTGTTCAGCTGTATTATGTGGTATCGGGTTGGTTGGTTTGAGTTCGGAGTGGTTTTGTGGAGGAATGAGACACTTAGTCTCTTAAGCTCTTATTTTTGCAACTTTAGCCGCGACTTATATAGGTGAATCCATGGAGGGCCATCATTGAAATAGTCTTATTTAGCTTAGCCCAAAGCAATGTATAAATATGGTGGGTGGCTCAAGAGAATTACTTAACTTAGGAAATAGAATAGGGGAATCTAAATATACAACTATTTTATATACGATCTAGAGTGATAGCAAAAAAATTACGATGATATTAAAGAGTAAGGGGAAAAAGATCTTAAAAAAAGATCTTTTTCCTAAAATTCCCATGGCCATTTAGTTAGAAAAAGTCAACTGGAAGTTGACTTGTGAGTAAACGATCTCGGAATTTGGTTTTTATGATTTGGATAGCTTCGTGAGGTGATTTGGGACTTAGGAGCATGTTCGGAATGTAATTTGGAGGTCCGTGGTAGATTTAGTCTTGAATTGGCGAAATTGGAATTTTGGCGCTTTCCAGTTGGTAGTGGAAATTTTGATATCGGGGTCGGAATGGAATTCCGAAAGTTTTACTAGGTCCGTTGTGTCATTTGTGACGTGTGTGCAAAATTTCAGGTCATTCGGATGAGGTTTGAAAGACTTTTTGATCGAATTTGGAATTCGGAAGTATTTGGAATTCTTAGGCTTGAATCCGAGGGTGATTTGATGTTTTGATGTTGTTTTGAGTGTGCCGAAGGTTGGAACAAGTTTGAATGATGTTATGGGACATGTTGGCATATTTGGTTGATGTCCCGAGGGCGTCGGGTGTGTTTCGGATGCTCAACGGGTCATCGTTTGGACTTAAGGAGTTGCTGGTTTGCTGGTGTTCTGCAGCTGGTGTGTTCTTCATCGCGATCGCGGGAGGAGGTTCGCGATCGCGGGAGGCAAATGGGAGGCCAGCTGGGTTAACACTTCGCGTTCGCCTGGGGTCAATTGTGATCGCGTAGGTCAGGGAAACCACTGCATCATGTTCGCGTGTGGAGTAACGTGGTCGCGTAGAGTAAAATGTGGAGGCAGCAAAATTTGTTCTTCGCGATCGCGAGGGTGCTTCCGCGATCGCGATTAAGGAAAATTACCTGGGCAGAATGTTTAAATAGCCATCTTCACGAATTTTTGGTCATTCTTCACCATTTGTGGTCGGGATTTGAGCTTTGGGCAGTGATTTTCAAGAGGAATCAAGGATTTTCAATGGGGTAAGTTACTTGGGCCTTATTATTTGTGTTTATGATGATTTTTCCATTGTTTAATCATGAAATTAGTGGGATTTAAAGCCTAAAAATGGAGGATTAGGGCTTGAGTTTTGGAGAGCTTTGAGTGGTGATTTGAGGGGCCATTTTAGGTCCGATTTTGATGTTCTTGGTATGTATAGACTCGTGGGAGGATAAGGATTTTAGTGATGTGATTTTTATCGCAATCTGAGGCGTGGGCCAGCGGGTCGGTTTTGACAAATTTCGGAATTTGTGATGTAATTTGATTATTTTCGCGTGGGCTTTGTTCCTTTAGCATATATTGATGTTATGGTTCTGATTTTGGTTAGATTCGAGGCATTTGGAGGCCGAATCGAGAGGCAAAGGCGTCGCGGGCTAGAGTTTGGCTTGGCTTGAGGTAAGTAATGCTTCCAAACTTGGTTCTGAGGGTTCGAAACCCCGAACTATGTGTTCTATGATTACTATTGAGGTGACGCAAATGTCAAGTGACGGGCTTGTGGGCGTGCACCGTGAGAATTGCGGCCTAGATCATTCCATGGCACCGCCTAGTGACTCTTTCTTGCTGATATCTGTTTTGTAATTATGTGATTAAGTTAAAGAGCTGCAAATCATGCTAATTATCATGTTAAGGCTTCACGCCAATACTGTTGAGACCCGAGAGGTCGTTTCTTGCTGTCGTATCACTTGCTTCATTGATATTCTGTACTCAGTCCTGTTCATACATATTATATCATGCCTCAGTCTCGATTATTGTTATTTGGCACATCATATCATTGTTCGGGCTAGTATCATGACATTTTGAGCCCGTGTGTGTGAGATTGGAGAGTGATGACTGAGTAAGGCCGAGAGCCTAATATTGAGTGACAGTATGGTATCGGGCTGCACGCCGCAGCGAGATATTGAACATGCCTTCGTTGGCTTTGTTATAGCTCTTGGGCTAAAGAGAGAAGCCCCTCCGGAGTCTTTAAACCCCTAGTGAGCGCAGTTGATGATATTGAGGGATGGATCTTGTCCGAAGTATTTATATTTGGAGATGGATCTTCTCCATAGGTTGGAATGGCCTTTCTCGGTACTGGATGACTGTTGTCAGTGATGTGTATATATTCCGGGATGGATCTGCCCTGGGCCTTGTGAGCCATATACAGTACCGCGTGGTTGTGAGTTTGTTATTGATATTATCTGGAGATGGATCTTCTCCGTAGGCTGGAATGGCCTTCCTCAGTACTGAGTGATTGCTATCAGAGATGTATATATTCCGGTATGGACCTTCCCTGGGCCGTATGAGGCATATACAGTACTGAGTGGACGAGCATTTGAGGTTGTGGGCACACGAGGCACTCAGCGTGGTGCATTCCATACAGCATGTGCATTGACATGTAGATGTAGCAGAGTTACACTTCTTTACCTTGTTCATACCTGCTCTGTTTTACTGTTCGAGCTGTTATTTAACTGAAAGCATGCCTACGTTTCTGTACATTATTTCTATTATCCTTGAGGAGGTTGAGTTCGTCACTACCTATCAGTCCAAAGGTTGGACTTGTTACTTACTGAGTTGGTGTACTCATGTTACCCCTACACCTCGTGTGCAGATTCAGGCACTTTGGATCCAGTGGCGGATGTTTGATCGAGGCTTCTGACTTAGAAGATTATTGAGGTACCTGCACGGCGTTCGCAGGCCTTGGCTCTCCACCTTACTTTCCAGTTGTATTTCAGTTGTTCCCTTAGAGATTATATGAGACTATGTATTTTTCCTTAGACGCTCATGTACTCAGTGACACCCCGATTTTGGGCTGGATTGTATTTATTCTTGGAATTTCTCATGTTTCAAATAGTTCTTTAACTGTTAAAAGCTTCCGTAAATGTTTTCAAACGTATTATTATCTGGTTGATTGTGGAGTTGAGGCTGACCTAGCTTCACGATAGGCGCCATCACGATGGGTCGGGTTTTGGGTCGAGACAACCTATGATTTGGGGAAGAAATGATCTTTGGAAAATCGCCTCTTGAGGTTTAGGTTTTGAAAAATGGGAGAATGAACGAAAAATCCCGTCCAAAATCGTTTTTGAACAGTTGCAGGTATCGCATTTGCGATCAGGGGTTCGCAAATGCGAACTTTACTTCCTAAATGCGAAATGGCCTGGCCTGCTAGCATCGCAAATGCGAACCAATGTTCGCAAATGCGGCATGAGCTGATTGTAATTGCGATCCTGAGCTTCGCAATTCTTAAGGTCCCCTCCCAACCCTACTGCTCGCAAATGCGAAACTTCTTCGCAAATGCGAGCCAGACTTCGCAAATGCGAATGCGAAGTCTGCAGACCTGAAGCATACCAGCAAATTTTCTTCAAGTCCAAATCACTCTGTAGGCTATCGGAAACTCACCCGAGCTCTCGGGGCTTCAATCCAAACATGCAAACAAGTCTTAAAATATCATACGAACTTGCTCGCGCGATCAAATCGCCAAAATAACACCTAGAACTACGAATTTAGCACCAAATTGCATAAAATTTTCAAGAAAGTTTCAAAACTTCTATTTTCTCAACCAAAGGTCCGAATCACATCAAATCAGTTCTGTTTCTCACCAAATTTCACAGATAAGGTGTAAATATCATAACGGACCTGTACCGGGATCCAGAACCAAAATATGGATCCGGTACCAACAAGATCAAATATTAACCAAATTCGTAAAACCTTTATAATTTTCAATCTTACAATTTTCATCAAAAATTTATTTCTCGGGCTAGGGACCTCGGAATACGATTCCGAGCATACGCGCAGGTCCAATATTTTACTACGGATCCACCAGGACCGTCAGAACACGGGTCCGGATCCTTTAACCCAAAATATTGACCAAAGTCAACAAAAATTAACTTTTTTTAGGCCAAAAATTATTATTTTATTAATTTTTCACATAAAAGCTTTTCGGATACACGTCCGGACTGCGCACGCAAATGAGGAGGAATAAAATGAGGTTTTGAAGACCTGGGAACATGGAATCAAATTCTAAAACATAAGATGACCCTTTGGGTCTTCACATTACATGGAGTCGATTGTACTCATATTATACTTTGTACTTCATGTGCAGATCTACGGACTTTCGGACGAGATGATCTCTAGAGCTCTGTTGCTACCAGCTTTTGGGAGACTCCGAGGTAGCTGCTATACCGTCTGTAGACCTTGAAGTTCTCTTTCATTATTTCTATTATTATTTTTCTACTATCCAGACACTTGTATTCAGAATTTGGCCTTGTATTTCGATACTCAGTAGTGCTCATGTACTCGTTGACACCAGATTTTGGGGATGATTGTAGCAGTATTGTTATTGTTTTTATTAGATAATTATAATATTTTCGTTGTTAAGTTTATCAAATCATGTTCATTCAAATTAATAGTTATTATGTGACTGTTGGCTTACTTAACAAGTAGTGTTAAGCGCCATCGCGACTCCGGTGGGATTGGGTCGTGACGGAGAGTATTTTAAGTCTTAACAATAATTCATAGTCAATGAAATGAAAAGAAACAAAATAAAAAGAATAAACGTAATTAAGCTTAATTTGTGATACTTCTTCCATATTCCATATTTCTCCTTTCATTATTTACCGTAAGCTTGTTTGTTACACGTCGTTTCATAATGTATCGCATTGTATTGTACTGCATTGTACTATATTATTTTATGAATACAATGTTTGAATAGATTGTATCATTTTTCATCGTTATATGATGTCATGCACCAATAATATGAAGAATAAACTTGCAACATTACTAAGAGAAAATAGGATACGGAGTAAAATTATTGTATAAAATAAAAAGTAGGGTAAAAGATAAAATATGATTATTTAATAATAAGGAAGGGCAAGATGAGAAAGAAAAGAAAGGTAACAATTCCACCATACCCAATTCGTCGTTCCATAAAGTGACACTTTTCGTCATTACGTAACAATGGATTTAACGATACGATACAATAAAATTTAAGTAACAATCAAAACAAACATTATATTTAAAGTAACAATACGAAATAAGACAATAGGTAATAAACATCCAAACAAGTTGTAAGTCTTAATGAAGTTAAACATTAAATAATGTTCGGGATTCTTTAACTTTTTTAAAAAAATTGACAAGGTGGGGAATCGAACCCTCTCTAACAAGATGAAATTCCCCCGTGATTGTTTAACTGATAGCACATTTAATCTTTAATTAAATAAAATATGTTGGTTTGGTCCCATAAACAAATTAATTTTAACTTTTTATTCTGGAATTAAAAAATGGACATAACATAACCAATTTTCGGAGTATTTATAAATAACTAAATAAAAAGAAGAAAAGGGAAAAAGTGATAGTTTTCTATTATCTAATTCCTCCTCCTAATCCTCCGGACATTAATACCAATCAAATATCTGATGAAGCAACATTGTCCATCCCTAGCTTCAAGGAAAAATTAGTAGAGGGTGATCAAGATGCTTCAATCAGTATGATAATTGACACTAGTCTCCAATACACAACTGAATTACAAGACATTGGGCAAGAGGATAAGTTCATCCACTCCACAAACGACCGACAAGTTAAATTATCTCAAGAAGATTTCTAGCGAATATGCCAACCATGGAAATACTCAACAATAGTCAAGCTTCAAGGAAGAAGAATCCAACATCATCTTCTTAAAAGGAAGTTACAAGAACTATGGAAAATTAAGGAGAACTTCCCGTTAATTGATTTACGGTGTGATTATTACATTACTAAATTCAATAACGAGAAAAATATGTTAAGAGCCCTACATAATGGACATTGGTTCATCTTTGGGCATTTCCTGTCAGTTCAAAAATGGGAACCAAATTTTTTTAGCTTCAGAAGCAAAGGTCTCTCAAGCAGTTGTTTGGATTCGCCTTACCCAATTACCAACGGAATTTTATGATGGTTTGATTCTCAAAAAAATTGGAAACAAAATTGGCAGGCTCTTGAAAATTGATGCATGTACATCCTCAACTTTAAGAGGAATATATGCAAGATTATGTATAGAATTGCCTTTGGATGTTCCAGTAATTCCGTTTATCTACATTGGTCAGCATAAGCAAGTTATTCATTATGAAGATGGGAATCTTTCATGTAAGAAATGTGGGAGGCTAGGCCATGCCCAGTCTAAATGTCAGTACAAAATTGTTCTTAATGCAACTTCTCCGACTAAAATTGGACTCTACTGCCAACCAATCTAAGGCACAAAAGGAACTACTAGGCTCAAAAGAATATGCTTTGCAGTCCATCAATGAAGGTGTTTGGCAAACGGTGAGTTTTCCAAAAAAGAAGAAAACCAATCAACGACAAATACAAGGTAAGAACAATGATCAAAATATCCGCACGCCAGGTATTCTCTCTTCTTCCCCATTAAATGTTAAATCTTTTGATAAAACACAGTCCTATAATACAACCAATAAGGCTTCTTCTAGGAGATATGTCATCAAAAATCCTACTGCAAAAACCACCACTTCTATTGGGAACATATTCGAAGCCTTGGTAGATCCGCCAGAGATGGATTGCATGGCCTTGGACGTGACCCCATCTCCTAGTTTAGATGGCCAAGTGACAACCACAACAGGGGACCAATTAAATTACATGCATGGCAATAATCCTCTTCTTACTTCCTAGAATAATCTAATTACCCCTACTAACACGCCTAAAACGTATTACAAAAAATTCCTAATCTCTTATGCCATCATAAATTCCTTCGCTAACAAAATTACCCCATGCATGAATAATATAATACTAGAACAGCACCTGTCCCAAGACAATCACACTACCCCGCAAGCTGAAGACATAAAACACGTGCCAAAGGAAAAATCTTTCCAAAATCCTATTATTCCCATCTGCTCAAGCAACCCTCAAGGCATGCAAATAGAGGTAATAAGTAGCAAGCTCCCTAGCACATTAAAAAACCTAGTAACCCCACTAGAAGAATCCCTTCAACCCCTCAATATAAACCAACTCTCACCTAGTAATCATGCCAAGAATTCCAATATCTCAAAGAAGGAGATATCGTCTAGTTCAAATCTTAAGACCCCAACGTGCACACACAATGTCCAACCCCCCACTGCCTCAGTCATCACAAATGAACAACCAAATTTTTTTTGTTCAACCACCCCTCCCTCAAAATAATCAACCCCTCTCTTGGATAGAACAAAGTCTAATGGGGAATGCAATATCATTCAACATGATATGGGATGGTCAAGAAACTGTGATAGTACTCCAAAACTCCCACCTCCTAGCACAGTTTGTGTCAGAGGGAATGCACTTGGAAAGGAGCAACAATCTCAACCATGTTTGGATGAACAACATACTACACACTCTAGCTCCCTCAATGAATTCAAACCTAGCTCAAACAATGAGGAATCAATGGAGTCTACCACCCCACTTCAATCCAATTCAAACTCAAAATATGCAAATGGATCTCCCATTCTTTCCACCGGGGGAGATCTCGAACATGAACCCCATATTCATGCCTTGGTCCACTCCAACCCAGACGACTACCCAAATGCAATCACCTTCAGTTGCAAACAATGCTCCACTTCATGCACCCCTTCATGCTCCTCCAAACGTCCAAGACAATGTTCCCCAACAACACCCTCCTCCCAATCCACCAGAACAAGAAGATCATCAAATAGAAGAGGCAGAGGAAGTGAACCTGCTAGGGTCAAAACAAGTCCTAGAGTTTTCAAGTCTAAACAAGGTAAAAGTATATCTATTCAGGGAAATGCGAGAGAAGAGATATGTTCTCAACTGCCCTCTAAGACCCTCACAAGACCCCACTGTTGGGAGCCATGCAATGATTCTGGTTCCTTCGATCAGGAGGAATCCAACATCCCTTCCATAGAGACTAAGGGAAAATGGTAACATTAACAACCATAATCAAGTTAATATGATGTATCAACCAATGAATTTTATTATTCGGAACATAAGAGGTGGTAATAATGATGCCTTCAGAAGAAACTTTAGGGAAATGATTGACACACACAACCCTAGTGTAGTCACCTTACTGGAGACTCGTATGGAAAACCATATTTCTCTCCTCAATGATTTCCCTTTTACCCAAATGATCGAGGTCCCAGCAGATGGACAGTCTGGAGAGATGGTGATATTGTGGAAATCAGATGTTGTCACAGTGAAGGATTTTGTGAGAAGGAATCAAGATATCCATGCAAACATAGAGGTACGTCCAATAAATATTACTTGGCTTTTTTCTTCTATATATGCTAGCACTAAGGTATGAAATAGAAATAATCTTTGGAGTAACATTGAAAGTATCAGTACAAACTATAAAGGTCCATGGCTTCTAGGAGGTAATTTTAATGACACGTTCTGCACGGATGATAAGTTTGGGGGTAACAAAATAAATCGTAGACGTAGCTCCCGTTTGTGGACTAGTGTTAAAAACTATAATTTATTAGATCTTGGTTTTAATGGATGTAAATACACTTGGTCCAGCCATCATAGAAAATCTAATAATTTATTCATGGGAAGACTTGATAGAATCTTTGTTAATGACAAATGGATAAAAATTTTCCCTAAGGCAGTTGTACTCCATCTCCCAAAGACTCACTCGGACCATAACCTTTTGTTACTCCAACTATTACCTAAAAATATAAGGTACAATGGTAAACCTTTTAGACTAGAATCTATTTGGTGTAGGCACCCCGACTTTGTCAATATAGTTCGGGCTAGTTGGCAAACAAATGATCTCAACAAAGCTCAAAAGATTTTAAGAGAAAAAGTTATTCCTTGGAAAAACAATACTTTTGGAGATATTATTAAGAAGAAATAAAGACTGATGGCTCTTGTACATGGTATTCAAACTTCCATCAACTATGCTGTTACTTTTTTCTTAATGAATCTTGAAGTAACCCTCCAACAAGAGTATAATGCTATCCTCAAAACGGAAGAAGATTTCTGGAAACTTCGTTCACAAATATCTTGGTGTAATGAAGGTATGATGACCCAAAGGGTCATCTTTTGTTTTAGAACCCGAATCCGGGTTCTGAGGCTTTGAAAACCTCTTTTTCTTTCTCCTCGATTTGCACGCATAGTCCGGGCGCATTTCCGGAAAGTTTTTATTTGAAATTTAAGAAAAATACTGAATTTGGCCTTTAAAATTGGTTAAAGTTTACTTCGGTCAAAATTTTTTGGTAAACGTACCCGGACCCCTGATTTGTTGGTCCCGTAGGGTCCTTAGTAAAATATGGGACTTGGGCGTATGCCCGGAATTGAATTCCGAGGTCCCTAGCCTGAGAAAAAGAATTTATAAAGAAAATTGTTTTTGCTGGAAAATATAAGGATTTTTGGAAATGAAATGGTGTGTGATCTTGATGGTGTCGGGCCCGTATTGTGATTCCGGATCCCGGTACAGGTTTAAAATAATAATTAAATCGAATCTGTGAAATTTGGTAAGAATCGGAGTTGATTTGGTATAAATCGGACCCGTAGTTGAGAAAATGGAAAATTTCAATGTTCTTAAGAATTTCATGAATTTGAGGTTGAATTCGTAGTTGTTGATGTTATTTTGATGGTTTGATCGCACGAGGGAGTCCGTATGATATTTTTAGACTTGCGTGCATGTTTGGTTTAGAGCCCCGAGGGCTCGAGTGAGTTTTGGATAGGCCACAGAGTGATTAGAACTTAGGAAATTTTAGCTGATGCATCTGGTGTTTTGCACAGGCCTCTAATCTCGCAATTGCGAGATTAGGCTTCGTAATTGCGAAGTGAGCAGGACTGGGAAATGCGACAATAATGTCGCAAATGCGAACCAGGCCTGGGAAGGCCATCCTCGCAAATGCGACATTTTGGCCGGAATTGCGAAGGACCCTTATGTCGCAAATGCGACATTTTCATCGCAAATGAGAAGGCAACAGAAATTTATAGGATTCGCAATTGCGATATCTGCATCCTGTTAAGTGAGATTTCAGACGGGATTTCAACTTCATTCTTCAAAATTTCGAACCCTAAGCATCCCTAGGCGATTTTTCAAAGACTCAAACTTGTCCAAATCATAAGTAAGTGATTTCTAACTTATCTTCTTCAATCTAACTCATCTTTTTACATGATTTCACTTCAAAATCTAGGGTTTTTCATGGGAAATTGGGTGTTCTTGGGTAGAAATTAGGATTTTTAAATTTTGGGGATTTGGACATCAAATTAAGGTCGGATTTCAAAACCAATTGCATATTTGAGTTCGTGGGTGAATGGGTAATCGGGTTTTGGTTCGAACTTCGATTTTGACCAAGCGGGCCCGGGGTCGGTTTTTGACTTTGGGGAAAACATTGGGAAATCTATATTCATGCATTAGAATTGGTTTATTTAGCATTTATTGATGTTATTAAGTAAATTATGACTAGATACAGGCGGATTGGAAGTGGAACCGAGAGGTAAAGCGGTAATTGAGGCTTGATTTTTGTCCGTGGAATTGAGGTAAGTGTTTGGCCTAACCTTAGCTTGAGGGAATAGGTGTTGTGGTATTGTTTGCTACGTGCTAGTGTTGAGTACGACGTATAGGTGTGGTGACGCGTATTTATACATTGGTGTCGAGCATGCAAGTAGATCTTATATTATGATCATTATGTCTCTTATCATGTACTATTCATGTTTAAAATGATGTTTCTCTATGTTGAGCAAGTTTTATGATATTGTTGAGTATTTGATCATTTGTGAGTATTGACTCAAGTGGAGACTTATTTCATAGAATTATTTGTTGAAACGAGATTGGTTATAGTTGATTCCCTTGTCGGGATATTATGGTCTCTATTGTTGATTCCCTTGCCGGGAAGTTATAGTTTCTATAGTTGATTCCCTTGCCGGGATGTATTGTTTCTATTGTTTGGGTGAGGAAGAGTGTAAAGCACAAAGGGTGATGCCGTGCATGATATTGTGAGTGAGTGTTAATTCACGAAGGGTAATGTCGTGCCGATATTGTGAGTGTTAATGCACGAAGGGTGATGCCGTGCTGATATTTTGAGAGTTAATGCACGAAAGGTGATGTCGTGCCATGATTATGTTAGTTAATGCATGAACGGTGATGTCGTGCCGTTTCAATTATTTCTTATGGTGAGGACGAGAGTAAAAGCACGAAGGGTGATGTCGTGCACGTGTTACTGTTTCATTATTACTGTTGATACAAATATGGTATTCATTATGCTTCTCTATTGAATTACTGTTAGAATTTAATATTCCCCGCAACATGTTCCCCCTTCCTACCTTTATCTGTTATTTCCTGTTATTATTGTTTTGTTCGTATATGACTTAACTGAACACGTTTATATGGTTGCCTTGTCCTAGCCTCGTCACTACTTCGCCGAGGTTAGGCTCGACGCTTACCAGTACATGGAGTCGGTTGTACAGATACTGCACTCTGCACTTTTTGTGCTGATTTCGATGTCGGACCTTGTGAGTAGCTTTAGGTAGCTGCCTTCAGTCGAGGGAAACCAAGGTAGATCTGCTGGCGTTCGCAGAGCCTGAAGTCCCCCTTTCCCTATTTTAGTTTTCTGCTGTCTCTTCTATTTCGAGAACAATTGTACTTCTTTCAGACTTCTATTTGTAGTAAATCTTAGTAGTTCATGGATTGTGACACCAGATCTATGGGATAGTTATGTACTTGAGTTGTGGAACTGTTATATCATTTTTTGCACTTCTTAATTATCTTATTTTAACTATTATTTGTTCTTGTTTGATTGATTATAATGGTAGTAAAATTAAAATCGTCGGCTTGCCTAGCTTTCACGAGTAGGCGCCATCACGATCCCCGAGGGTGGGAAATCTGGATCGTGACAAGTTGGTATCAGAGCTCTAGGTTGCTTAGGTCTCACAATTCATGAACAAGCTAGGTAGAGTCTGAGGGATCGGTACAGAGATGTCTGTGCTTATCCCCCAGAGGCTACAGAGTTTAGGAAAAACTTCACATCTACTCTTTCCTGTCGTGCGACTTGATTTCTCAATGCTAATTGAACTTCCACTCTGTTCTTTCGCAGATGGTGAGAACACGTATCGCTTCATCAGCTGACCAGCAACCCGAGCCCCTAGTGGCAGCTCCTACGAGGGACAGAGGCCGAGGTCGTGCTAGAGGCCGAGGCAGAGGCAGGGCTCGGTCCAAAGCTCGAGCAGTAGCACCAGCGGCGGAGCCTCTGGTTGAGTTTGAGGATGAGGTTCTGGCCCAGACAGTTCCAGCAGGGCCAGCTCAGGTTCCAGAGGGGTTCATCGCCACCCCGGTACTCCAGGATGCTCTGGTCCGTCTAGTGGGCATTATGGAGAGTGTCACTCAAGCAAGCATATTTCCTTTAGCACTAGCCGTCTCTCAGGCTGGAGGAGGAGCCCAGACTCCTGCTACTCGCACTCCGGAGTAGATGTCTCCCCAGTTTCAGACTCCAGCAGCTCAGCCAGTTGGGGTAGTCCCGCTGGGTGTTGTAGCTCAAACCGGCGATGGAGCAGCTATGTCCACAGATGCTTTATGGAGGTTGGACAGGTTCACCAAGCTTTTTACTACCACCTATGGCGGTACATCTTCAGAGGATCCCCAGGACTATTTGGACAGTTGCCATGAGGTTCTTTGAAACATGGGGATAATGGAGACCAATGGGGTCGACTTTGCTGCTTTTCGTTTATCAGGTTATGCCAAGAAGTGGTGGAGAGATTATTGTTTGGCTAGACCAGGTGGGTCACCAGCTCTGACTTGGGATCAGTTCTCTCAGCTATTTCTGGAGAAGTTTCTCCCTATCACCCGGAGAGAGGATTATCGGAGGCAGTTTGAGCGCCTCCAGCAGGGTTCTATGACTGTCACCCAATATGAGACTAGATATGTTGATTTGGCTCGTCATGCTCTTCTTATACTCCCCACCGAGAGAGAGAGAGAGTGTGTGAGGAGGTTCATTGAGGGACTCGCTCAGCCTATTCGATTACAGATGGCAAAGGAGACAAGGAGCGAGATTTCTTTTCAGGATGCAGCCAATGTGGCCAGGCGAGTTGAGATGGTTCTAGCTCAGGGGAGTGGTCAGGGGTCTGACAAGAGGCCTCGTCATTCCGGTAGATTTAGTGGTGCGTCGTCTGGGAGGCGGGGATTCTTTTGGTAGGGGCCATCCTCCCAGGCCGTTTCATTCAGCACTTTAGGCTTCCTATGGTGCTCCAGGTGGCCGTGGTTCTCATATGCAGTATTCTGATCAGCTACCCTACAGTGCATCACCAGCTCCTATTAGTGCACCTCCGCTCCAGAGTTTTTAGGGTGGTTACTCAGGCCGCCAGGTTCAGTTTCAGGGTCAGCAGTCCCAGCAGCCGAGGACTTCTTATACTTGTGGTGATCCGAGGCACATTGCTAGATTTTGCTCTCGAGCGTCGAGCAGTTCTCAGCATTAGGGTTCTCGTGCCATGGTTCAGGCACCAGGTGTTCCACCACCCGCTCAGCCAGCTAGGGGCAGGGGTCAGGCAGCTAGAGGTGGAGGTAGAGGTGTTAGAGGTAGAGGGCAGGCCGCTAGAGGTGGAGGCCAGGCCGTTAGAGGTGGAGGCCAACCAGCAGGAGACCGTCCCAAGGATATGGTTCAGAGTGTTGGGGCCCAGCCCCGATGTTATGCTTTCCCAGCCAGACCTGAGGCGAGGCATCTGATACCGTTATCACAGGTACGGTTTCAGTTTGCGGTAGAGATGCTTCAGTTCTATTTGATCCAGGGTCTACATACTCCTATGTGTCATCTTATTTTACTACGTATTTGGTTGTGCCTCGTGATTCTTTGAGTGCTCCTGTATATGTGTCCACAACAGTGGGTAATTCTATTATTGTAGATCGTGTCTATCGCTCGTGTGTAGTTATTATTGGGGGTCTTGAGACCCGTGTGGACCTCCTACTCCTCGATATGGTTGATTTCGATGTTATTCTGGGGATGGATTGGTTATCACCTTATCACGCTATATTGGACTGTCATGCCAAGACTGTGACCTTAGCTTTGTTGGGGTTGCCTCGATTGGAGTGAGAGGGACTCCTGGTCATTCTGTCAGTCGGGTTGTTTCTTATATGAAGGCTCGGCGTATGGTTGAGAATGGGTGTTTGGCTTATTTGGCTTATGTTCATGATTTTAGTGCTGAGGTTCCTTCTATGGATTCCGTGCCATTTGTTTGGGAGTTTCCAGAGGTATTTCCTGCAGACCTACCGGGGATGCCACCCGACAGGGATATCGACTTTTGCATTGATTTGGCTCTGGGCACTCAACCCATTTCTATTCCGCCATATCGTATGGCCCCGCCATAGTTGAAGGAGTTGAAAGAACAGTTGCAAGACTTACTTGATAAGGGCTTTATTAGACCTAGTGTCTCGCCCTGGGGTGCACCGGTGTAGTTTGTTAAGAAGAAGGATGGGTCGATGAGGATGTGTATAAATTATCGGAAGTTGAACAAGGTCACCATCAAGAACAAGTAGCCATTGCCGAGGATTGATGATTTGTTTGATCAGCTCCAGGGTATCAAGGTATTTTCGAAGATTGATCTGAGATCTGGCTACCATCAGTTGAGGATTAGGGCATCCGATGTCCCTAAGACAACTTTTCGCACTCGGTACGGGCATTACGAGTTTCTGGTGATGTCATTCGGGTTGACAAATGCCCCAGTAGCGTTTATGGATTTGATGAACCAAGTGTTCAGGCCGTATTTGGATTCCTTAGTGATTTTCTTCATTGATAATATTTTGATCTACTCCTGCAGCGAGAGGAGCACGAGCAGCATCTTTGAGTCGTTCTTCAGACTCTGAGAGACTGTCAGTTGTATGCGAAGTTTTCGAGATGTGAATTTTGGTTGAGTTCAATTGCTTTCTTGGGTCACGTTGTATCAGCAGAGGGTATTCGGGTGGATCCGAAGAAGATAGAGGCAGTCAAGGACCGGCCTAGACCCACATCAGCTACAGAGATCCGGAGTTTCTTGGGTTTGGCAGGTTATTACCGTCGGTTTGTGGAGGGGTTTTCACCTATAGCAGCCCCGATGACCAGGTTGACCCAAAAGGGTGCCCAGTTCAGGTGGTTGGACGAGTGTGAGGCGAGCTTTCAGAAGCTTAAGACATCTTTGACTACGGCATCGGTGTTGGTTTTGCCCACAGGTTCAGGGCCATTTACAGTATATTGTGATGCATCTCGTATTGGACTTGGTGCGGTGTTGATGCAGAATGGCAAGGTTATTGCATATGCTTCCCGGCAGTTGAAGATTCACGAGAAGAATTACCCAGTACATGATTTGGAGCTAGCAGCCATTGTTCACGTGCTGAAGATTTGGAGGCATTATTTATATGGCGTGTCATGTGAGGTGTTCACGGATCATAAGAGTCTACATTATTTGTTCAAGCAAAAGGAGCTAAATTTGAGGTAGGGGAGGTGGTTGGAGCTACTGAAAGACTATGATATCACCATCTTATATCACCCGGGGAAGGCCAATGTGGTGGCCGATGCTTTGAGTAGGAAGTCAGCCAGCATGGGCAGCCTTGCGTATATTCCGGTAGGTGAGAGGCCGCTTGCTTTGAATGTTCAGGCGTTAGCCAATCAGTTCGTGAGGTTGGATGTTTCTGAGCCCAGCCATTTTCTAGCTTGTACAGTCGCTCGATCTTCATTATTTGAGCATATCAGGGATCGGCAGTATGATGATCCTCATTTGCTAGTCCTTAGGGACACAGTGCGGCACGGTGGTGCCAAGCAGGTTACAGTTGGAGATGATGGAGTTTTGAGGATGCAGGGTCGCGTTTGTGTGCCTATGTGGATGGACTTCGTGAGTTAATTCTAAAGGAGGCCCATAGTTCCCGATATTCTATTCATCCGGGCGACGCTAAGATGTATCAGGATTTGCGGCAGCATTGTGGAGGAGGATGAAGAAGGATATTGTTGCATATGTAGCTTGGTGTTCGAATTGTCAGCAGGTAAAGTACGGGCATCAAAGACCTGGTGGTTTGCTTCAGAAGATTGAGATTCCCGAGTGGAAGTGGGAGCGTGTCACTATGGACTTCGTTGATGGACTCCCACGGACTCAGAGAAAGTTCGACGCGGTATGGGTTATTGTTGATAGGCTGACTAAGTCAGCGCATTTCATTCATGTGGAAATCTCCTATTCTTCAGAGAGGTTAGCTGAGATCTATATCTGGGAGATTGTTCGTCTTCATGGTGTGCCCGTGTCAAATATTTCTGATCGAGGTACGCAGTTTACCTCACATTTCTAGAGAGCAGTTCAGAGTGAGTTGGGTACACGGGTTGAGTTGAGCACAGCATTTCATCCTCAAACGGATGGACAGTCCGAGCATACTATTCAGATTATGGAGGATATGCTCCGAGCATGTGTTATTGACTTTGGAGGTTCGTGGGATCCGTCCTTGCCGTTAGCAGAGTTTGCCTACAACAACAGCTATCAGTCGAGCATCCAGATGGCTCCCTATAAGGCATTATATGGTAGACGGTGTTGATCGCCAGTTGGGTGGTTTGAGCCGGGGGAGGCTCGGTTGTTGGGTACAGATTTAGTGCATGACGCTTTGGACAAGGTTAGGATCATTCAGGATAGGCTTCGTACAGCTCAGTCCAGGCAAAAGAGTTATGCCGACCGTAAGGTTCGAGATATGGCATTCATGGTCGGAGAGCGAGTGTTGCTTCGGGTGTCACCCATGAAGGGCGTGATGAGATTTGGGAAGAGGGGCAAGCTAAGCCCTAGGTTTATCGGGCCATTTGAGATACTTGATCGAGTGGCAGAGGTGGCTTACAGACTTGCGTTGCCGCCGAGTTTATCAGCTGTACATCCAGTGTTTCATGTGTCCATGCTTCGGAAGTATCACGGCGATCCATCCCATGTGTTAGACTTCAGCACTGTCCAGCTGGACAAGGACTTGACCTATGAGGAAGATCCGGTAGCTATTCTAGACAGGCAGGTTCGTCAGTTGAGATCGAAGAGTTTCCCCTCAGTTCGTGTGCAGTGGAGAGGTCAGCCTGTTGAGGCAGCGACTTGGGAGTCCGAGTTTGATATATAGAGCCGATATCCCCATCTTTTCACCGACTCAGGTACTTTTCTATGTCCGTTCGAGGACGAACGGTTGTTTTAGAAGTGGAGAATGCGATGACCCAAAGGGTCATCTTTTGTTAGAACCCGAATCTGGGTTCCGAGGCTTTGAAAACCTCTTTTTATTTCTCCTCAATTTCCGTGTGCAGTCCGGGCGCGTTTCCGGAAAGCTTTTATGTGAAATTTAAGAAAAAATATGAATTTGGCCTTTAAACTTGGTAAAGTTGACTTTGGTCAACATTTTCGGTAAACGGACCCGGACCCGTGATTTGACGGTCCCGTAGGGTCCGTAGTAAAATATGGGACTTGGGCGTATGCCCGGAATCGAATTTCGAGGTCCCTAGCCTGAGAAAAAGAATTTTTAAAGAAAATTGTTTGCTGGAAAATTTAAGGATTTTCCGAAATAAAATGGTGTGTGATCTTGATGGTATCGGGCCAGTGTTGTGGTTTCGGAGCCCGGTACAGGTTTAAAATAATAATTAAGTCGAATCTGTGAAATTTGGTAAGAATCGGAGTTGATTTGGTATAAATCGGACCCTTAATTGAGAAAATGGAAATTTTCAATGTTCTTAAGAATTTCATGAATTTGAGGTTAAATTTGTAGTTGTTGATGTTATTTTGATGATTTGATCGCACGAGCGAGTCCGTATGATATTTTTAGACTTGCGTGCATGTTTGGTTTAGAGCCCCGAGGGCTCGGGTGAGTTTTGGATAGGCCACGGAGTGAATAGAACTTAGGAAAACTCAGCTGATGCATCTGGTGTTTTGCACAGGCCTCTGATCTCGCAATTGCGAGATCAGGCTTCGCAATTGCGAAGTGAGCAGGCCTGGGAAATGCGACAATAATGTTGCAAATGCGAACCAGGCCTGGGCAGGCCATCCTCGCAAATGCGACATTTTGGCCGGAATTGCGAAGGCCCCTTATGTCGCAAATGCGACATTTTCATCGGAAATGCGAAGGCAGCAGAAATTTATAGGGTTCGCAACCTGATCGCAATTGCGATAACTGCGGCCTGTTAAGTGAGATTTCAGATGGGATTTCAACTTCATTCTTCAAAAAAGCATCCCTAGGCGACTTTTCTAAGACTCAAACTTCTCCAAATCATAAGTAAGTGAGTTCTAACTCATCTTTTAACATGATTTCACTTCAAAATCTAGGGTTTTTCATGGGAAATTGGGCGTTCTTGGGTAGAAATTAGAATTTTCGAATTTTGGGGATTCGGACCTCAAATTGAGGTCGAATTTCAAAACCAATTGCATATTTGAGTTCGTGGGTGAATGGGTAATCGGGTTTTGGTTCGGACTTCGAGTTTTGACCAAGCAGGCCTGGGGTCGGTTTTTGACTTTTTGGGGAAAACATTGGAAAATCTATATTCACGCATTAGAATTGGTTTATTTAGCATTTATTGATGTTATTAAGTAAATTATGACTAGATACAACCGGATTGGAAGTGGAACCAAGAGGTAAAGCGGTAATTGAGGCTTGATTTTTGTCCGTGAAATTGAGGTAAGTGTTTGGCTAACCTTAGTTTGAGGGAATAGGTGTTGTGGTCTTGTTTGCTACGTGTTAGTGTTGAGTACAACGTATAGGTGTGGTGACGAGTATCTATACGTCGGTGTCGAGCATGCAAGTGAATCTTATTTTATGGCCGTTATGTCTCTTATCATGTACTATTCATGTTTAAAATGATGTTTCTCTATGTTGAGCAAGTTTTATGATATTGTTGAGTATTTGATCATTTGTGAGTATTGACTCAAGTAGAGACTTATTTCATAGAATTAATTGTTGAAACGAGATTGGTTATAGCTGATTCCCTTGTCGGGATATTATGGTTTCTATTGTTGATTCCCTTGCCGGGAAGTTATTGTTTCTATTGTTGATTCCCTTGCCGGGATGTATTGTTTCTATTATTTGGGTGAGGAAGAGTGTAAAGCACGAAGGGTGATGTCGTGCATGATATTGTGAGTGAGTGTTAATGCACGAAGGGTAATGCCGTGCCGATATTGTGAGTGTTAATGCACGAAGGGTGATGTCGTGCCGATATTTTGAGAGTTAATGCACGAAGGGTGATGTCGTGCCATGATTATGAGAGTTAGTGCACGAAGGGTAATGCCGTGCCATTTCTATTATTTCTTATGGTGAGGACGAGAGTAAAAGCACGAAGGGTGATGCCATGCACGTGTTACTATTTCATTATTACTGTTGATACAAATATGGTGTTCATTATGCTTCTCTATTGAATTACTGTTAGAATTTGATATTCCCCACAGCATGTTCCCCCTTCCCACCTTTATCTGTTATTTCCTGTTATTATTGTTCTGTTCGTATATGACTTAACTGCACAAGTTTATATGGTTGCCGTGTCCTAGTCTCGTCACTACTTCGCCGAGGTTAGGCTCGACACTTACCAGTACATGGGGTCGGTTGAACTGATACTGCACTCTGCACTGTTTGTGCAGATTTCGGTGCTGGACCTTGTGAGTAGCTTGAGGTAGCTGCCTTCAGTCCAGGGAGACCAAGGTAGATCTGCTGGCGTTCGCAGAGCCTGAAGTCCCCCTTTTCCCGTTTTAGTTTTCTGTTGTCTCTTCTATTTCGAGAACAGTTGTACTTCTTTCATACTTGTATTTGTAGTAAATCTTAGTCGTTCATGGATTGTGACACTAGGTCTATGGGGTAGGTTGAGAGTTGGCACTGTTATATCATTTTTCGCACTTCTTAATTATCTTGTTTTAACTATTATTTGTTCTTGTTTGATTGATTATAATGGTAGTAAAATTGAAATCGTCGGCTTGCCTAGCTTTCACGAGTAGGCGCCATCACGATTCCCGAGGGTGGGAAATTCGGGTCGTGACAGAAGGAGATGCTAATACTAAATTCTTCCATATTATGGCTTCTAATAGAAAATGTATTAACTCAATAATGTACTTTAAGGATGATAATGTTAACTGGATCGTTGATGCTATTTCTATTCTAGATCATACCCTCAATTTTTTTGAAAATTCCTACATGACTTCTAAAACTGTAAGTAGGATGGTTTTCTTTAATAACCAAGACAACAATATTCCTGTTATTGATTTACATATCCTCGATAGGCCTCTAGCTAAGGAACAAATTAATAATGCAATTTTTTCTTTTAAACCCTTTAAGGCACCTGGCCTGGATGGAATTCATCCTTTTTTTACCAACGGTATTGGAACATAGTTGGTGATTCTGTAATTAAGTTCTGTCACAAGGTTTTTGAATCTCAATCCCTCCCAGTGGGTACTAATGATACTTATTTATGCCTCATACCCAAAATTCACAATGCTATTGACCAAAAAAACTTTATACCTACTGGTCTTTATAATACGGCTTACAAGATAATTACCAAAATTATTGCCAATAGACTAAAACAATTCCTCCCTAGTCTAACTAGCCCAACACAATCTAGTTTTATAAAAATAGGAGAGCTAGTGATAAAGCTATTGTTATTCAAGAACTTATCAACAATATGCGCACCTTTAATAGCTCTAAATATGATATGTTATTGAAAATTGACCTTGAGAAGGCTTTTGATAAGTTGGAATGGGATTTTATCCATAAAGCTCTTATATTCTTCAAATTTCACCCAAAAATTACTAAACTTATTATGCATTGCATTTGCACAAGTCAGATTGGGAATCCATGTTAACAGAACCAAGACCAAGTACTTTAGCCCTAGTAAGTGACCCTATGTCTCCATACATATTTGTACTATGTATGGAACTTATATCTAGGCTAATAGAAAATCAAGTAGATACCATGCTCTGGGATCCGGTTAAAATTAGCCCTAGGGGGCCTTCCTTTTCCCATCTATTCTTTGTGGATGATCTAACTTTAATTGGCAAAGCTAATCAAAAAACAGGTAATTGTATTAAGTGTTGCCTAAATTTATTTATGGAAGAAACTGGTCTGTCTATTAACTATGCTAAATCCAGACTTGTCTTCTCAAAAAATGTCCAAAAGACATTACTTCTTACTTTGCAAACTTATTCAATATGAAATTAAGTTTTGAGTTTGGAAAATACCTTGGTTTCCCCATTTTAACTCTCAAACCAAAGCTCAAGATTTCTAATTTGTCATTGATAAAATGCGTACTAAACTCTCTCTGTGGAAATCTAATCTTCTAAATATAGCTGGAAAAACTACTTTAGCAACCTCCACTCTTAGTGCCATACCCTCTCATGTAATGCGATACACAATGCTCCCTACAAAAACCTTGAGCCAAATAGATAAAATCCAGAGAGATTTCATATGAGGTACCACTAATACAAAGAAAAAATTATACTTAGTGAATTGGAAGACTGTCACAAAGGATAAATCAGAAGGAGGGCTAGGAATCCGCTCAGCATTAAAGAATATGGTCTTACTAACAAGCCTAAGTTTGAGACTTCTTAATTATCCTAACCATCTTTGGGCACAACTAATTATCAGTAAATATGCCTATAAAAAACCCTCTATAAATTATTCATTTATTTGGGCAGCTCTAGTGAAAGGTTGGAAAATATTCATGCAAGGAACAATGTGGTACCCATGTAGGAACTCTACTATTAATGTTTGGATGTCCAGATGGATCTATAATTCCCCTAACCTTAGAAATAGTATAGAAGGCCCTCATCATCGATCGGATTATAGCATCCCTCTTCAACAGCTAATAAATGGTAATAACTGGGATTTATCAAAAAATATCATTTGTTCTCCCCGGCCCCTTAATCAAAAATATTAAAGCCACTCCAATACCTAGCCACTCAAATGGTAAAGATCATATGACTTGGGATATTAGTAGCAGTGGATTGTTTACCTCTAAGTCGTGTTACAAGCTTTTACAAGAAAACTACTCGACTAATCCGGATAATAAGACTTATTATAAATGGATTTGGAATCTCCAATGCCCTAATAAAATTAAGTTCTTTATTTGGCAGTGTATGCATAAAAAAATACCATGTAAAGCCTACCTCCACCATATTGGAATTAATATTGATTCCAATTGCCCCATTTGCAAAGAAGGGCAAGAAGATGCCACTCATATCTTCATTAGGTGTCCTATAGCTACCCGTTTCTGCTTGAAACTTGGCCTAACTCCGAGACAAAGTGAGAAAGAAACTCACTGTCTAATTACCCTTAAAAATTCAAACCTACATGGCAGTGATCATCATAATCAATGGGTTAGTATTTTTCCTTTTGCGATTTGGAAACTTTGGAAGAATAGAAATAATAACAATGTTAACAATCTTGATCTAGATCTTGCGAATATGGTTTCTATCAATCATGGGAATATTCTTTTTTCACTGAAAAAACCCTCTCCAACAATCAAAAATCAAAATTGACATTCATTGGTCAACACCCCTTCTAAACACGATCAAGCTTAACTTTGATGGTTCCTTCCTAAAGACAAAGTTACATGCAGGTATAGGAGGAGTCTTTCGTAATAGCAATGGCAACTGGATTATGGGATATTACAAATCTTGTTATGCAACATGTCCTTTGCAGGCAGAGTTACTAGCACTGGAGCAGGGACTAAAAATAGCTTTGGATATGTCATTCCCTACACTAGAAATTGAATCAGATTCCTCAGACATAATAAAAATTATTATTGAAGACAATGCACTCACTAACAATACATTACTCAACTGCAGTTCATTGATGCACCAACTGAAAATCCCAATGATCAGGCACAACTTAGGGAAGGCAATGCAGTGGCGGATCGTCTAGCTAAGGAAGCAATCAAATATTTCAACCCCGATAGATGTTATCACCTTGCACGTCCACCTCTTTTTGCTGAAGCTGTTTTGGAAAAGGACGTACAAGGTCTTTGTTTTGGATCTAAACTATTAAGTACCAGTGTTTGTAATAGTCTAGTTGCTTTAAACAATAGTAATGTCCTAAGGGACTATGTAGTGACTATTTAAATCTTTTGTTATTATTAATATATGCTTCCTTAACGTTCAAAAAAAAAAAATATGACAGAGATAATTTCAGCACAATATAAGCAGTAAGTCACCGTCAAAGGGAAGCTTTCTAACGTAAAAGTACCCATATTTCAGTTGAAACAGATTATGTTGTGGCCATTTTATGAAGAAATCAGTAAACGAAACTTCCTCCATCAATGGCAAAATTGGAACATAATCCAAAATGAAAGCTTAATTGGTACTTGTACTGTGATTTCTCTTCTTTTAATGTTAGACGTTAGAGCAAGAAAGTACTGAAGATCTGATTCTCTCTTAACAGTCATATATGAAGAAAATTCAAGGAAACTTCTATTTACTTCTTCCTATACTCCAAAGTGTGCTATAAGAATCATTTTGACATATATATTTTGGGTTTCATTTCCTATTCTTTGTAGGCGGTCTACGCCAGTTTTGGGTTATGGCTCGAATTCTGCGTCAACACGTGATGTCTTATACATTGAATTGTCCCTATTTCTTACTCTTTGTAAGTTAGTGGGGGAGATACGTCAACATTTATGGCCAAATAAAATTTCTTTGAGCTAAGCAAAACTTTACTCTAATTGTAGAAAAATGTCTCAAAAAGAAATACAGAATTGTGATCCAACCATTAAATAACTCTTCATACTGATGTGTAAAAAAATACTGACAATAAATATAACTTAAATTTCCGCTCACATCAACTTGGCTCATAAAACCCTATATATCCCTTATAATTAAGCATCCTTATAAGCATACAAGTAGTATGATAGTCTCGATATTCATACGATTTTTTTTAAATAATATTTATTATATTCAGTTTGAAATGAAAGGATCATCGAATAATCTCATTCAAATAAAAAAGATAGGAGATAAATTATCCGAAATCAGGATTGAATTGCACTCTAATGATTACAACTCGATTCAAGTTAGATTAGAATTTCCATTATGATCCTTTGCTCGTCTTCTTTCTCTTCTTCATATTCCTGGATCCATCACTCCCAAAAAGCTTTTAAAAAGACTGAGCTGGCCTAAAAAGCGGTTTGACTCTTTACGTACGATGCAGGCTCCACTAAATACGTATCGATTTCTTGCTGATGAATCAAGAATAGATCATTTGTCTTATCAATAGATAGCTAGAAATAGGAGATTTCCTCTTATTCTTGAGAGCTCCCTTCTTTATCTTTTTTTATCTATCAGAACAATTAAGATAATTATCCATCAATCGTTTTAAAAATAACAGGTTCCCTGTATATTCTCCACCTATTTGCGGATAATTTTCAACTTTTTGTATCCGTCTTCACATAGATCTCCAAATCATAAGACAATAACAAATCTTTCCATTTTCCAAGCCGATCCGATCCATTCGTTCGTAGAGCTATTTACTCGATCGCATGACATTTCTGGAACATCTCTAACAGAGGGGCAAATAGTCAATTTTAAAAGAACTTATTGTCAACCTCTTTCAGATACGAATCTATCTGATTCAGAAGGGAAGAACTTGCATTAACTCACTTCCTTTTTTCTGTGTGAGTTTCGGAAATATCCTCATTCATAGGTCCGAGATCTACATCGCCATCTTAAAGAAAAATAAAATAGGCTATATATTCAATGAGCAGTAGTTGGTGAGGTGAGAATGAGATATGCACTCATGAAATTCTTACCTTAAAAGTTTTCCACATGAAACAACTATCGAGCTATCAATACAATATAACGTACCAAATACCACTCAACCTCATTTTCTCAAGACCATAAATTTTATTCTACATGTCATGAGCACTCAATAACACATGTTGTTCATTCTTTTAATCTTTCACTATTTTACAATGATTTTATTTTATATAGTATATTCTTTTAGTTTTCTATTCGGTATCTGATACCCATATTTACCAAATCCGAAATCGTGCCAGAAAACACCTTAATACTGGAATAAAACGCTTTCTAAAAAAGGTAATTCCATATATATCCATGGTTCGAATCCAAAACCTCTAATTAAAAATGAATGAGTACTTACTGTTCACTCCACCATAATTAAATCCGAACTCACATCGAAAAATTCCTCATTGGAGGCAAAACATTTTCTAACAAAAATAACTTCATACCCATGGTTTGAATTCGAAACCTCTAAATAAGAATGAAGGAACATTTATCGATCACTCTACCACAACTCTTGTCGGTAATGATTTTACTTTAAATAGTACTTGCATAAACCTATAGAGTCCCTACACCCATTTTCAGGAAAGAAAACAAGTGAAAATATTTCTCTTTTTAGGGTTTAGCACCTGTTTTCCTTCCCATAACATTACGTGGAGCTCATGCAAACTTATAGAAAACAAAACAAACTTAGCGAAAATTCTAGGAAACTTCAAATTCCAACCCCCATTTCTTGTCCTCTATAAACTCAAGAAATACAAGTATAAACTATAAAGATGCATACAATTTCCCCTTTTTCTTACAACAAATTCTATTCATCTTAATTGATTTTTTCATTTTTTGTATTATGGGTTCTCTAAGTGATTTGGAGAATGGAGAAATTAATAAAAAAGAGCAAGAATTCATCAAAAAGAATGCACAAAATTTGTCAAATTCTATGATGAGGAAAAAATCAGATCCAGAACTTGTATCAAGAGTTCGTTTTAAGAAACTAAGAGAAATCTTGAGTAATCTTCAAGAGGTTATATTAGGAACAAAGCTTTGTTTGCTCTTTCCAGTTATCCCTTTGGCAATGCTAGCTCAATACTATCATTTTGCAAGAGTAAGTATTTGCTTAATTTTCTCCTCATTTAATTTGTTATATACATTTGTCTTTCAAAACTTTGATTTTAACTGTTATACATTGACAGTATAAATAAATTTTTACGCTATCAGACTACTTAAACGATTAACTGCATGTAATCGTTCGTAATGGATATATACTGATAGTGTAAAGAATTTTTACACTATCAGTATATTGTAACTTTTACGGTTACATGTAGTCAAATTAAAACGGTTACATGTAGTCAAATTAAAGAAAAGAAAAAAAAAACAGGTCAACAACATCAATATATGTATATTTGATTGATTGACTTCGGGCCCGACGAGCGTCCATATGAGTTCGTTTATATTTCTTTTAGATGTAATATAAACAGTGCTATCTTATCTTTTAGATGACCTGATATACAGTGCTAGTATAAAAATTTACTCGATCATATCACGTAAAAGGCAATTACATGTAATATCGATGTATATAAATTAATTTATACCTAAAATAAATAGAGTAGAGAATTTGTGGAAAAGCTTCAAAGTATGAATGATCATGTTTATATTTCTTTTTTTGAACAGCCCTGGATTTTTGCTTTTAGTTTACTTGGACTTGCACCGCTTGCTGAACGTGTCAGCTTCTTGACTGAGTAAGTTGTTTCTTTTTTTTTTATTCTTTTTAACTCCTATTTTTAATCTATTGACAAAATTCCTAACACAATTATTCTTTTTTTTCTCCCTTCTACCTGAAATTAAAAAAGACAAATTGCTTACTTCACTGGTCCAACAGGTATGCGTTTTGTTCTTATACTTCCCAGAATATATATATATATATATATATATATATATATATATATATATATATATATATATAAGTACATAAGTTGAAAAATAAATAATGATGCATGGTTAATTATTATGATTTAATGCAGTTGGGGGTCTACTAAATGCAACATGTGGAAATGCAACAGAGATGATAATAGCATTATTTGCTCTTTACCAAAGGAAAATACATGTTCTAAAGTATTCTCTATTGGGATCTATTCTTTCCAACCTTCTTCTTGTTCTTGGAAGCTCTCTTTTTTGTGGAGGATTGACCAACCTTAAAAAGGAACAGAGATTTGACAGGGTAAGTTCACATCAATAAAAATTTATTTTAAACTAAACAATATTGTAGTTTAATTTATTATAGTATGTTAGATACTCCTTCTATTACAGTTTATATGAACCTATTTTTTTTTTTGGTCCGTTCCAAAAAGAATGACCTCTTTCTATATTTGGTAATAATTTAACTTAAACTTACAATTCTACCCTTAATGAGAAGCTTTTATAACCACACAAATACTCTGGGCCCCCTTTTGACTTGTTTAGGACCACAAATTCCAAAAGTCTTTCATTTTTTCTTAAACTCCGTGCCCACTCAAACAGGTTCACATAAATTGGAACAGATGGAGTACCATTTTTATTAGGTTGCCGAGTAATATATATATCGTAACAATTTACCTACAAGCAATCGGATTGTAGAAAGATTTCTTACACGGTTAGTGTATAAAAGTTAAACTCCATACATAATGAGTTTAACTTCTATACATCGATTGTGTAAAATATATCATATACTTTACCTACAAGCAATCGGATTGTATAACGATTTCTTATATAGTCAGTACATAAAACTTAAACCCTATACATAATGAGTTTAACTTCTATGTATCGAGTTTGTAAAAGAATTTTACACTATCAAGTAACCTAAAGATATGTCAAGAATTACTATCCATGCAGAATAAATTTACATAATAAGTAAAACTAGTTACTTAGAAAGTAAGTTAGCCGACCTGCTATGAAAGATTAAATTACACTAATAGCAAGCTTAAAAATTATCTACGCTATCATGTATATTAGTATATATAAGTAAAATTCACACTAAATTTGCTATCCGTGGCCAAGCCACCTTTTGCCAAAGGATGTCATCAATTGACACCCTTTCGTCGGAAAATTACATGGTGTAACTAGGTTTTGTGTGTATATATATAGTATTGCTTCAATACATATATTTTTTTGTACTGACATTTATCTTTCAATTTTGGGACAGGGACAAGCTGATGTAAACTCACTTCTCCTTTTACTGGGATTGCTTTGCCACATGTTGCCACTTATGTATAGATTGTCTGTTGTCGAGCCAGTACTTAACAATAATGTAACAACTTCAATATTGGGGTTGTCTAGAGTTAGCAGCATTTGTATGCTTGTAGCATATGCTGCTTATCTCTTCTTTCAACTGCGAACACACAGACAAATGTTTGAATCCTCCGAGGAGGTAATGTTTTTCTATTTTTAGAATAATATATATTGTCATATTCTAAACCACTCATCCGGCACACAAATATAGTGCTCGGACTCTTCAAAAATGCCGCCAGTGCATGTCGGATGCTCCAAAATATTGGTATATTTTTGGAAGATTCAACACGAGTGCGGCAACATTTTGAAGAGTCCAAGCAACATTGACGCCCACCTACCCCAAAAAAGGGAATAACAACAAGTTAATTACATTTTGAAGTTTAACATCTAGATACTGATATCGTGAATAGATTTTTACACGATCAAGTCATTTAAAAGATAGCTATTAGTAATTCCTCATAGTAAATGAAATTAGTAACATGGAATATAAGACAGGTAACCTATTCAAACAAGTTAATTAAATTGCATTGAGAGTGTAAATTTTTTTTATACCGTCGGTGTATTAAAATTAAAGTTTTTATTTCGATGACAAATGAGTAGGAGGAAGAAGATAAAGTTATGGAAGATGAGGCAGTGATTGGTTTTTGGAGTTCATTTGCTTGGTTGATTGGCATGACAATTACTATTGCTATATTATCAGAGTACGTCGTAGGTACAATTGAGGTAAGCTTTGATAATAAATGTACGGATTTAATTGCTATACACTGACAGTATAAACTATTTCAACCTCCTTGTAGCAGGTAACTTGTTTTATTACTGATGCTACTAATTTCATTTTTTATGGACGGTTTAATTACTATAATTTCAATCTCAGGATGCATCAGATTCATGGGGCATTTCAGTGAGTTTCATAAGCTTAATATTGTTGCCAATAGTTGGAAATGCTGCAGAACATGCTGGATCCATCATATTTGCTTTAAAGAACAAGTTGGTAAGATATACAATCTAACACTACAAACTCCTTAATTACATTATTCTATTTCAGAAGAGAATATAATTAATTAGTATTCTAAATGTACCAAATGCAGGATATATCTCTAGGTGTTGCCTTGGGATCAGCTTCTCAGATTTCTATGTTTGTGGTGAGAATTTAATTGACAATATTTGTTTCTTTATGTATATATTTCCCAATTTCTTTAATTTTTAGCTATTTTTGTCTAGAGCTTAACTTTTACACACATATATTATGAAATAGCTTATACGATCAGCTCACCTAAAAGATAATTTGGAATAACCGTTCATAAAATTAAAGTGGGATTACTAACTTGAAAAATAAGGTAGGTTACATACTACAACAAGCAATAATATAATATAAAAGAATTTTACACCATCAGAATTGCAAAAGGGCAGCCCGGTACACTAAGCTTTCGCTATGCACGGGGTCCGGGGAAGGACTGGACCACAAGGGTCTATCGTACACAGTCTTACCCTGCATTTCTGCAAAAGGCTAGTTTCCACGGCTCGAACCCGTGACCTCCAGATCACATGACAGCAACTTTACTAGTTACCCTTCACATCGTCACTGTAGTATAAGTTAAATCGGTTTGTCTATATGTCACTTAGGGGGGTGGTTGTTTTTTTTTTTTTTTATAAAATAAATTTTCCCAGGTTCTCTGGGGGTGCTGTATTTATAGAAAAGATAGTTATCTTCCTTACAACACAAGGGTAAAGATTACCCTTCGAAATAAAAAGGCATCGGTGGCGACAAAAATAAAATATTGGGG
>NC_031990.1:87017470-87050408 GCF_001879085.1 Nicotiana attenuata
GGGGGGGTTGTTTCAGTTATTGTTTTCAGAGATAGAATAAAGCTAATTTCTTTACTATTTTCAGGTACCTTTATGTGTCATTGTGGGTTGGATAATTGGTGTGGATATGGATTTGGATTTCAGCTTGCTTGAAACTGGTTCTCTTGCTTTCTCAATCCTCCTCATTGCCTTCACCTTGCAGGTCCTTTTATCATTTGAGTTTAAGTTAATATTTACACAATTAGGTCACTTATTAGGCAATTACAGGCCGTCAAATCTCTTGATAAACATTGATCGGTAATCTGATAATAACTATAACTAACCTGTTATCAAAGGTTAAAATTCAATGACAACATAAAATTGTTTTACACAGTCTGCTTATATAACTTAAGTCGAAAAAATTATAAGAGCCTGTTTGGCTTAGCTGATTTAGAGTAGCTGATAAGCATTAGGTGCTGAAAAGTACTTGTGCTGAAGCTGATTTAAAAAATAAGCAGTTACGTGTTTGGATAAAAGTGCTGAAATTAATAATATGCAGCTAAAGAACCGGGTATACGAAGAGTTTTGTTTTAAAAAGAAGTATTCTAGGGATAGAATAGTAAATATTTTGGTCAAACTTAAACTGCTATAAGCTGAAATTTGATAAGGTGGGGGAGACCAACTTATGGCTTTTGGCTTATTTTTGGCTTATAAGCACTTAACTTATAAGCACTTTTAATTTTACCAAACGCGTAGATAAGCCAAAAAGTGCTTATAAGCCAGTTTGACCAGCTTATAAGCTTAGCCAAACACCCTCTAATACTGCAAAATGAACCAAAAATTTAAAGAGAACAAAACTTTACCAAAAATAGAAATATTGGGGTCCATGCTGATCCAAAACAAAAAGAAAATGTTCTGTTAATTTTGTCCAAACGTAGAGAACATGAATGACATGATATATTTGGATTATTCCACAAGAAAAAAATTGAAGATATCATGCTCAAATTATAGTGGAACTTAGCTATTTCTCTCCTCAGTTCAACTTTTCTTTCTTTTATATATATATATATATATATATATATATATATATATATAGAGAGAGGGTGGAATCCGCCACTGATGCTTGCATCAAGGTATGCTGCTTACCTCACACCCCCTTAGGGTGCGGCTCTTATCTTCCTCGGATCCTGCGTGAACGCGGAATATATATATATATATATTGTGTTTGTGTACAAAACATATTTTGAAGCAAAAAAAAGGAACTTTAATTCTTTTTGCAATTCTGACAGGATGGAACCTCACATTACATGAAAGGAGTGGTTTTATGTCTTGCCTATTGTGCCATTGCTGCTTGTTTCTTTTTCCATAAGCTTCCCATCAGTAAGTCCTTATAAATATGTTATACAAACCCCTGTAATATTTTTTATGCTATTAGTGCAATTTCACTACTAATTATTATGGATATTAGTTACCTTTAATTTCTTGGTGTATTTGGGTGTTGTTAAGATAATCATATAGGGAACAATTCATATGGGAGCTCGGCCACTTAACCACATGAATTCGTTCATCAGCGTGATCCATCAGAAAGAAATCGATATGTATCTGATGGAGTCTACACAATAAGTCGTCATCAACCAGATGTAATACTTCATTGCATCAATTTACATTTTTTCAATCAAGGTGAAGCTTTTCTTGGCCTTTTGCGCGCGATCGAATCTGGACTACTATCCGTTTCATGTTGATTAATTGGAGTCCTTAGTAAAAAATCTACAAGCAAAGTTGTATGTAAATATTTTCTCGTGTTCTTACTGGTTTTTGCATTAAAAAGTGGTGATTTTTGAGGAGAGAATAAGGAAATGCCACCCTTTCATTATGGTGTTATGTATTGCAATTATAAGTACTTACTTTTGTTGGGAAATAAAATTTCTGTTGCATTAAGAGTTCAAACTAACTTTTTATTTCCCTTTTCATTTGTAACTCTTTTATTCAATCATTAAGAGGATTGATTCTTCAAAGAGTTTAATTTATATATACCGTCAGTATAAAGGAATTTTTGCACTCCAGTTTTTGTACGTTTGTAAGAGTCCAGATTTGAGAGTAAGCGACACGAATCAATGGTGTTTCTTCTTTATTTCTTAATTATGAGAACATGAATTACTGTCTAATAATATTCTGCTCTATTTTCTGTGTTGTCGTGGATTCGTGGTGACATACAGGCTATTTGTTAAATAGCCGTGTGAAACAACCGGTTACTATTAGGGGTGTGCATTCGAATCGGTTTATCGATAAATCGAATCGATTATTTGTTATCGGCTTATCGATATCGGTTTATCCATTTATCGATTTCGATTTCGATTTCGAAATTTTCCTTATCGTGTTATCGATTTCGATTTCGATTTTGTCCTCTTCTGTAATCGATTTATCGATAAACCGCAAGATATATTAAAAAGACAAATATATCCTTATTCTATAATAACCTTTCCTTTACCCTAAGTCCCTAATCCTATTATTTCCTTTACCCATTAAGGGCCTTAATGGCATTTCTAGGGGCCGTAGTGTTTCTGTGGGTTGTACTACTACTATTTAATTAAAAAAAATCAATCTATGAAAAAAAGTCGGAATACGTAAGTTTGACCATTTTTCTTTTCTCAATATATCAATATTGTCTTTTGGATTAATTATCTTCCATTAATATCATCGTTAATGCCCACAGATATATGAGTGATTCAATTTCAACCACAGTCAAAGAATTAAAGAAATAACAAATTCATTACTTCAGCAAAGTAAAAAACAAATTCCCTAGACTAATACTATTTTTCTTAATCACTACAAAGAACCTAGTTGGGACCTATAGCACCGCTAGCTCCGTCTCTTGAGATACCTTCTTCCTCCTCTTCGGCGACGACGCCGACGACGAAGAAGAATGCTGCGGCGACAATGATGATCTTTTCGAATCAACTCTAATGGGTTCAGGTTCTCCAAAATTAACCCTCAACGGAAAATTTTCTTATTGGTGTAATCGATAACCGAATCGATAAGCCCAAAAAATCGATAAATCGAAATCGAAAAAATCGAATCCTTATTGAAACGATAACGATAAGCATATGTACAAATTGATAATCGATAAGTAATTATCGATAAGGGTCAAAATTGAATCGATAAACCGAATGCACACCCCTAGTTACTATGGCACTTCTACTGAAATTTGCAGTTTATGTCTTAGTTAAACATATTACCTTCTGCCCATATTATTTATATTTTAAAGTTTTTGCAGCCCCCTTAAGAAAGACATTTAGTAGCCTCATCATAAGAGTCGTTATCTAACATAGCAGTTATTATACACAGTTATACACATATTATACATGGATTATATGCTAGCTATTTTTAATTTAAAAGGTTGCGTGAACGGCTATTTAGATTAATTCTACTAATAATTACTTTTATGCCTGCTAGGGCTTCCTGCACTCAATCTCATATAGGAGACAACAACTCTATAGTTTCTAGTGGCTAGGGAGTAGCTATCTTTACAAAAAATAAACCATTACTTTGTTATGGTTAAATGACATTGCCTTTTTTCTTCTCTATCAGTCACATCATACTCAAATTCAAATACTCAAAAACAATTTATTTTAATATTTAAAATATACTTTCTTATAGCTGTTAAAGTAACTAGCTACCTCATGTTCCAGGCACTTTAGTGTATATTCTTTGTGTGTGTTAGATGACAGCTAAGAAAGAAATGAGAAGTGATGAATTAGGAAAATGTAGAATATGGTTAGTAATAAAGAACACGTGAGTCGCACATGCCATTTAATCAGACGGCTAGGATAAATCACCAAGATGAGGGGCGCAGATTCATTCTCAGCTCATTAGCGGTTTGAGTCAGCTGAAAGGCTTATAACCAATTTAGGCCTAGAGTCTTGCACAATTATGACCGGTACCATTTTGCTACTTTCTCTCTCTATCAATTCTCTCTTTCTCTCTCTACTTGCCTTCATTCTCTTCTTCAACCTCTCGTCTAATTCACTTCCATTAATTTACAGGTGTAATTGCTGGATTACAATGGAGATTAGAAGCCTTCTATTCTTAGCCAGTTTCATGCAATTCTTTACTATTAGCTTGTAAATTCTGTTCATATCATAAAATCTCCACTTTCGATTCCCAAATTTTCATTACAATTTACAAGTATATTACAATTGGTATCAGAGCTTCTTCCTGGCCAATCCAAAATGACAGGTGCAGAAACGAGATCTATAGCTACAGATGAATTTGTAAAAAAAACCAAAGTCACAACTTCAACAATATATGACCACAAATGATGCGAGAATAGAATATCTGGAAAAAAAAAATTGATTTGTTGTTGGAGAAGCTTCTTCCTCCGCTAGATGGGTTACTGGGTAGTGCTCCAATGGAAGTTCTTCCAAATGTTGATGCAAGCAATAGACCATGGATAGGGGAGATCAGGGAATTTCCAGAGGGCAGGAGTCAAGGTCACTCTTCTCAATCGGGAGTGTACGTACCATACTTTAAAGAGGGATCCCTTCACCTGGTTTAGGAAGTGTGAAAGGTTCTTTCAGCACAACAACATCACTGATCCACAACAAAAACTGGAGGAGGCAGTCTTTCACCTCAATGGTAAGGCTAAATCTTGGTTCTTTTCTTATCACATAAGTAAAGGAGTAGTTAGATAGTCAGACTTCACTACTAAAATTTGTCGTAGATTTGAAAGTGCATCTAACAGTAAGGTAAAGTAATTTGAGAATTCAAAAAGATAAAACAGGCATGAACTGTGAATGAGTATTTGGAGAGGTTTAAGGATCTTAAAACTTGGGTGCTAATTAGAAATCCTATTACACCAGGAGAATTTTTCCTAGAAATTTTTATTGAAGGGTTAAAGGAGAAAATTAGGCATAGAGTTAAGATATTGGACCTATATTCCTTGAACAAAGCAGTGGAGAAGGCTAGACACAAGGAAAATCTATTAGAGGCTATTACAAGGAAAGGGAAAACAATTGGGAAAAGAGGCTAGCTACAGGCTATTCTCCTCAGGTGACCAAGGGTCCAGTCAATGTCCCTAGTTACTCTAATAACAGACTCTTTGAAAGTAGAAAGGCACATGGATTGTGTTACAAGTGTGGGGGAAAATACTATCCAGGTCATCAGTGCAAACAGAGGCAGCTTAATGCTATATCTGCTTCTACTGAGGAGGATTCAAAGGAGATCTTGGAGCAAGAAGGAGCAATGGTAATCCCAGAAGAGGAAATAGTAGATGAGGCAATCAGCCTGAATGCATTATCAGGGACTTCCTTGAGGTGCCCAACACTATTAAGCTAAGGAGTGAGTCCAACAATAACTTCTTAACTATCATGTTGGATTCAAGGAGTACACATAGCTTCTTCGATATAGAGGCAAAAGGAGAATTGGATGTACCATTTTAGAAGTTATGGCCATGAGGGTCAGTGGACAATGGTAATTACCTAATGAGTTTGCACATTTGTCACAAATTCAAGTGAAAAATACAAGAGGAGGAGTTTGAAGATGCAGTCAAAATTATCACTAGATTGGGTGGTAATGACATCATACTAGGTGGTGACTGGATGAAAGGGTATGTCACGCCCCGACCTCGGGAAGCGTGACCGGCGCTCAACTGAGATAACCCGGCCGAGCAAGCCTGTTAGATGCCTTCTACCCAACCTTACCCATGAACCATTTAAGAATTAGTTGCAAGATATATACATGAGAAGAGTAAAGTGCTCCACATTTTTTTCCATTTCTCAGGGGATATTCATTTTACTATTTCCAAAAATATTATAAATTCATAATTACGAGGAAAAACAGGTTTGCCAAATACCAACGCTTCTAGTTCATTTTTCAACATTGTACACCACCCACAACATGTCTACGGAGCCTCTAAGTACAATAGAAGAGTAGTATGGAAGTGCCGGCGATAAGGCCCTGGCTATACCCCAAAACACAGAGTACAACATTAAGTGACATCAGGCCCGGAATAGAGTAGAGCTCCCCGAAACCTGCTGAATAGGGAGTAACTACTAACGAGGACCAAAGATACTCGATGATGAACCACCTGCATTCATTGAAGATGCAGCGCCCCTGGCAAAAGGGACGTTAGTACATATAGAATAGTACTAGTATATAAAGCTAAATATACTTTTTCAAAATAGAATGCCAATATAAAAAGGGAAAATCATGGAAACAACAAGCAACGATCAATGATATCCATAAAATGTAACTATTTTCCAAAATACGAGGATAATATTATGAAGATGATAACCATAATATTACGATAATATTATTTTTGGTTGGGAGATCTTTAGTATCGATATACCACCGTGAATTTAGCACGGAGTCCGATCACGGCCCGATCGGCTAAGCCCTCTCATTCGAAGACATCAACCACAATCACAATTACTATCTCAGTACCGATATACCATCGTGAATTTAGCACGGAGTCCGATCACGGTCTGATTGGCTAAGCCATCTCACTGGAGATATCCAATCACAATACCACCGTACTTTTAGCACGGAGTCCGATTTCATCCCGATCGGCTAAGCCGTCTCACTAGGGACATCCAATCACAATCATAACACTCGATATCGGCCCGATCGGCTAAGCCTTTTCACCATAATGTCATGTGGGTCGACATCATATTCTGCTAGCAATCATCTCATCCCTAATAAGGGGAATAATCTCATCACATCAATCTCATCCCAATTAAGGGGAATGATTTTATCACACCAATCTCATCCCAATTAAGGGGATATTTTATCCCATCAATACAGGGATTTACCCCACGTATAGTTTCGGGGTTAGGTTATTTCAACCTACCCTTCCTCGATGACTAGCGATACTCCCAAAAATATTTTTGATTTTCATACAAGGGAAACAGAAATACAATTGCATTTACCTCATAACCTTTCACCCCGTATTTAGTTTCATTGGTCCTTTCAACCACTTACAACATTATTATTTCATTGGCTCTCTTGGCCATACATATGATTCTTCATGCATGGCACGATGGCCGTATTTCATATTCCATACTTGCATATCTTTCCTTTCATGGATCATCATCATGAATATCAACATATAGAATATTCCAGAAATCACAATTTTAGGTTCATTAGTAATGAAGGCTTTAAATACAATAGATTTCTTTCCAAGAAGTGGAGTAAGATGATTGGCAATCGAAGCGCAAGTTAAAATCACAACGAGTAACACACCATTTACTCATGGACTTCCATTTGAAACATGAATTGAAGTTATAATGCTTTAATACATAAACTATACTTGAACACATTCCCGAAGGAGATCATGATGAGATAGGAGTAATTGGAACACGTTTTGAGTGCATACATCTTTCGACACTTTGCTTACATGGGACAATCAAATTTATTGGGAACAACTCGGAACATGGAAATAAGGAACTTGATCCAACCATACTTGAAACTTACGGGAACATCATGGAATTCAATTCTAAGAGAGTAGTTTAGCCAACATACCTTGTTTGAGATTTCCTTAAGTACTACAATATTCCGGAAATCTTAGAAATCCCAATCTATTTTGATACATAACCAAAATTGACACAAATTAGGAAGATATTCATGGCTTCAGCTTATTTGAGCATTTTATCAAACACAAGGTGTCAAGTTTCACTACAAGGTTCTTATACAAGATTTCCTTCACTTCACAATCCATTCAATACAAAGAGTTTACTCATATTAGCTCAATTACCTCCCCACAATCCTCAAAGCTACATGCACGTATAAATAGCAACTCTCATACCCAAGAATCACTTTCCCAATTACACATCTTCTACACCAAACTCGAAATTGAAGGCTAGGGTATGGAATCTTACCTCTTTAGAAGACAACTAGCAAGTTTTCCTTATTGAATTTCAAGGCTCGAGCAAGATCTTGATGAACAAAGCTATTGGGGCTTCCTCCTTTCTCTCTAAAACACTCCCCTCTCTCTAAAATATATTAACCATCCAAAATAATCCTAAGGTCGTTTTATAGGAAATAGGGTCGGGTTATATAATCAGAAAACAGACCCTTCGAAATCAACTTTGCGGTCGCAGAGTGGACCGCAGAACAGCTATGCGGCCCGTAAAATGGACTGCAGAAATGGTCCCCAAAAACTGGTTGTTCGAGTTGGGTCTGCGGCAGGTCTGCATTCCGCAGACCAGTTATGTGACTGTAGATTTGACGGCAGAATCACACAACAAATTCTTCTTGCGAAATCTGCGATGGATATGCGAACTGCAAAACGATTATGTGGTCGCAGAATGGACCGCACAATGATCTTAAAAATTCAACAATTTTCTGCTCAACTCCTCGATGCTTATGCGGTTCGCGAAATAATTCTACGGTCACGAAATTGACAACAGAATCGCCTTCTTCTGCCAAAAAAATTTATCAACAATTTAGTGCATTCTTCAACCCAAAAAAAGTCTGTGCCTCGGCTCGCAAGCTCGCCGCGAAGATTAGTTTATTACATATGAACACTTTAGCCTAACTCGGCACCACAAAATCTTAAATTCCTTAGCGAAACTTTACGGGGCCTTACATTCTCCCCTCGCTTAGGATCATTCGTCCTCAAATGAGAAGTAGACTCCGCCCAGCACACCCAACATAACTCGTCTCTTCTTTCACACATCTTAAGTAGCAAAATTTGACTAACTCCCAAATTTTTTGAAAATTTTGACAGATTTTCCTCTGTATTCGGGCCCATTCACCTGCAAGAGAATCACTAAAACCACCCTACCAACACATCCACAACTCGACAAAGAATCACAATATATATATCAGCAGCACTAATCTCAACATTATAAACATTATATTATCAAAAGTGATATCTGGTCATAAGCTGCACGTATTTAAATCATAACATATAAAAAGTACCTTTCGAATCACAACCATTTGCTAAATAAACAAGTGAAAATATTTTCTTTCCATAATGCACTTGGCCTTCGAGGTGACCTCCTCGACTCATAGGATGCTCCATGGCACTTGACGGAGGCAATCTCAACTTCCTGACTTATCTAACAAGGATGACAATTAAGTACCTCTCATCAGCCAATTACCCATTAATTTCACCTTCAATAGCCTACACCGGAATAATAGACAAGCGATTTCCAGCTAACTTCTGGAACCTAGATACATGATCTTAAGATGTAAAAGAAATAAGTCGTTTTGGACATGGGATGCACGGGAGGCATGAGCAGGTGGATAAAAATGTTAGCATCAGGTATTCTTGGAAGACTATGAGTTATGAAAGGAACAATAATAATTGTTTTATTCCATATATGCCTTGTACGACAATAGTAAGCCTTAAAAAGAAATATCCAAGTACGTGACACCAGTCGCCTCCTTGAGTGTAGGGAAATTCAGCTTAACTCGAAACAAGAAAATTCTTACACCGTGACTGTGATAGAGGTTTCAAAAAAAATACATGAAGTTGCATTACTCTCTTAACAGTATCTGATACGAGGAATCTATGCCACAAGCCCAAAAGGTTGGAAAAGAAGTTGAACACTTGTGAGATCATTATTATTTTGACAGCTTAACCCTCCCCGATAAGTTCATCCTATATAACTGGATTAGAGATACGACAAACTTGTCTTTCAAATCAATATGATCATGATTTTTCCAGAATCTTAAACATCCACCTGAAGTTAGGGGGAAGGTCGCAGTAAGGCTATTTAACTTTAACCATACACGAGTGAAACACAGTAGCTAGGACACCTTAATATTGGGATTAAGTCATGCATTCAATAAATTTACTAACTAAGTAACACAGTTGGAACATGTTGCAAAGGTGTAAAGAGAAAGTGAACATTTGTCATGAGTTGGACATGTTTCTGCTATAATAACTCTCAAACTGCAATACCAAGCCACGTCATGGGCAATTACAATACTAGGAGTAAAGTGGGTTATTCACTGAGGCATGATCTAGGTGGACATAAAAGTCATACTGAGATGGGAAAACAAAAAGATCTTCTTGTGACAAACTTGTGAAATCTCAAATTTCCCAGAAACTTTATGCGGACAAGTGACCTCTTTCTATTGACATGTACTCATATGATAGGTGCTGAGATATGCTCTCAGGTCACTAGACAGTGAAAAGGTTTCATGATAGAATTCACAAAGCAGTAAAGTGATTGTTCCAACAGTAGGAGCCACATACACCGGAGAGAGAAAGAGTGGCTCAAGACGGATCTCAACACTAAGCTGCTTTACATTGAATTTGATACCACATAGGTAAACTTTTTGACGGAGCATGCATAAGCAGAAGTGAGCAGATGTTATCCATTTCGGTTAAGGGTCTGATTTACCCCTCTACTATCATAAGTGGGCCTTATTCACCCTCCGTTTAAGTTTTACATCAAAAATATCCCTACCGTTATAGATTAGGTTCATATTTATACCTTACACGTTAAAAACACTCTCCCAACTTTTATAATCCACGTGGCATACCCTTATTGGACCAACTGACCCGCCCAATTTTTTTAATTCAAACCCGCCTGAAAACTACACCCATCCGTTAAAAAATCTTTTTTCATCCGATTTGCCACAAGAGATTGAGTCTGTCAAGGTAGAGGTCAGAAAAGTATGGTTTCAACTTATAGATGCATCACCATGGAACGTGACAGATGGGGAAGACATTATTTCTTATTGATGTTCAAGATTCTTCATGTTATAGCTTCCCCAAGACAAATGGATTAGGATTTCTCGATTGTTTCTTGGGAAAATTGGGAGAGCTGTTAAGTTCTAAGTTCGATTTGATTATCGCCTTAAAGCATCAAATTCAATCACTCCAGGACGGCTTGTTGTGTCTAAGATGGGGGAGCTGTTAGTGAGACTTGTGAAAGAAAGAATAATGATGTGCCAATGAAAACAAAATCTGCAAAGACCTCCGGCAATCTTTTACCACCATTATCAGCCAATACTCCAAGGAAAAAAAGAAGAAATGGAGGGATTTCATGATGCGATGAACGAATTAAAGAAACAGCTACGTGAAGGATTACTTGAGCTAGACGTTATCTCAATCTTTGGCAGATAAAGAGAAGGAGATAGTGAGATGAAAAAAAGATTTTTTAACGATGGGTGTAGTTTTATTGCTGTGGATTGGGCGGGTTTGAATTTAAAAAATGGGGCGGGTCAGTTGGTCCAATAAGGGGATGCCACGTGGATTTTAAAAGCTGGGAGGGTGTTTTTAACGTGTAAGGGATAAATATGCACCTAATCTATAACGGTAGGGATATTTTTGATATAAAACTTAAACGGACGGTAAATAAGGCCCATTTATGATAGTAGAGGGGCAAATCAGACCCTTAACCGTATCCATTTGAATCAAAAGGTTCTTGCAAGACATTCATCAGGTATAGTCCCTTGTTAAGAATTTAGGGAAGCAAGAGGGAATTATTAGCCTATGGTTATAACTCAATTCTAGGAAATAATTATAGATCTCAATTCCACAAGAGGTTGTAAATAAGGGAATTTGTGATAAAGTGGCTTCACGAATAATGCGTCTCGTTCAAAGAGTAGGTGCATGCAATATTTTGTGATTCAGCGTCTTGTTAAGACCATGTTTATGTAGGCTCTTCAATGCATATTTACATATACAACAAGGAAAATTATGCAGTGTTCATAATGATGTATTCAGAAGTGACTTACTTGGTGACTTTAGGTTACCCGGGCAGTGCCTTAACTGATGCCCCTCGACTCCACATTTGTAACATACATTGGTACTATAGTGACATACCCCCGAATGATATCTCCTACACTTCACGCAATGGTGATGAGGTTCATTAAACTGACTTGCGCCACTGGCCGGATATTTACCCTTTTTACACACATCATAAGCATCCCCCTTACCTTTACCGCAGAATCGCCTTCAACCCAAAAAGTCTGTGCCTTGGCTCGCAAGCTCGCCGCAAAGATTAATTTATTACCTTTGAAAACTTTAGCCTAACTCGGCACCACAAAACCTTAAATTCCTTAGCAAAATTTTATGGGGCCCTACAGGGCATAATCTATCCTTATAGACTTTGTGGAATAGAAGGTGCAAGTAACTCACAAGGGAAAGAGGGTGGAACTCAAAGGGATCTACAGCCAGTCATAATTGAAAAGTTTGACATCAAATGGGGTGAAGCAACTCTTTCTCATCTTTTCACAGCAGTTGAAAAAGTAACAGAATCAAGTGTAATACATGTAGCCATTGACAAATATTTTCCTGGAACCAACATCCCTACCACTAAAGAGGGCTCATGATAATTTTATCCCCCTGAAATCATATGCAAATCCTGTGAGTATCACCTTAACGATATAGTTTCTTTCAAAAAAACGAATTTGAGAAGCAGTTGAGTGAGATGCTCAATAATGGAATTATACAACCTAGCCACTCTCCATTTTCATCACCTGTTTTGTTAGTTAAGAAAAAAGATGGAAGCTGGAGATTTTGTATTAATTATAGGTCCTTGAACAATATGACCATAAAGGATATATTTTCTATTCCATTAGTTGATGACTTAATGGATGAGTTATGTAGCTCATGCATTTATTCCAAAATAGATTTAAATGGTAGGTATCATCAAATAAGAATGGCGAAAAAGGATATCTACAAGATTGCATTTAGGACCTACTTGGGGCATTACGAGTTCAGGGTCATACCCTTTGGGTTAACCAATGCACCTGCTACCTTTCAATCATTAATGAACCATGTTTTCAGAGCTTATCTCAGAAGATTTGTGCTTGTATTCTTTGATGATATCCTCATATACAGCTCTTCCATGGAGGATCATGTAAAACATCTCAGTAAAGTACTAGAGATTCTGACAAGGGAATAGGTTTTTGCTAAGCTGTCCAAGTGCTTTTTTGGCCAACCAAAGGTAAAGCACCTGGGGCACATCACAACAGAGGAAGGGGTTTCTACTGATCCCTCAAAGATTGAGGCTATGGCTACTTAGCCAACTCCTAGAATTATCAAGGCCCTGAGGGGTTTCTTGGGGTTGACAGGTTACTATAGGAGGTTATTAGCCAACTTACCGAAGAAAAATGCTTTTCACTGGGATGAAGAGGCAGATCAGTCATTTCAGACCCTAAAACAGGCCATGTCCAGTGCCTAGTGTTAGCATTGGCAGACATTAATAAGACCTTCATAGTAGAGACTGATGATTGTTCTAAAGGTATGGGGCAGTCCTAATGCACAAAGGAAGGCCTATTGCCTTTTTCAGCAAGGCACTAGCTCCCAAACACTTGGGGCTATCTACATATGAGAAGGAATTCATGGTTGTGCTATCAGCCATGGACAAGTGGAGAAACTACCTACAAGGGGGCATTTCATCATAAGGACGGACCATCATAGCCTGAAATACCTATTAGAGCAAAAGGTCACCACTGCACTTCAATAGAAAGGCTTAACAAAATTACTTGGCCTTGATTATGAGGTGCAGTACAAAAGAAGAGCTAAAATAGGTGGTCGATGCATTCCAGGACACAAGAAGAAGACTCAACTCTATTTTCCCTATCTTCTACTGAGCCCACTTGGATGACTGAGGTGGAGCAGAGCTATGAACATGACCCTACAGCTCATCAATTTATCACACAATTGATAACCAATACCAGTAACAGCACCAACTTGTGAGGACCCGATAGGTCATCTTATGTTTCAGAACCCAATTATGTGCTTTGAAGCCTTAAATACTTCATTTTAGCCCACCTCGATTTGCATGCACAGTCCGGGTATTTTTCTGGAAAGCTTTTATGTTAAAAACTGATAAAAATATGAAATTTTTTCTTTGAAATCCATTTAAGTTGACTTCGATCAACATTTTGAGCAAATTGACCCGGATCCATATTTTGACGGTCCCGGTGGGTCTGTATCGTGATTTGGGACTTGGGTGTATGCCCGGAATCGAATTTGGAAGTCCCTAGCTCGAGTTGTCGCGTTTTGTCGAAATTTGAAAGTTTAAAAGCTTAATAAATTGAAAGGTTGACCAATGTTTGACTTTATAGATGTTGGGTCTGTATTTTGGTTCCGAAACCCGGTATAGGTCCAATACTATATTTATGACTTGTCTATAAAATTTGGTGAGAAACGGAGTTGGTTTGATGTGATTCAGACGTCCAGTTGTGAAATTAGAAGTTCATGAGTTTTATTGAAAATTTCCTTTGATTTGATGCTCAATCCGTAGTTCTAGGTATTATTTTGGCAATTTGATCGCGCAAGCAAGTTCATATGATGTTTTTGGACTTGTGTGCATATTTGGTTTAGAGCCCCGAGGGCTCGGGTGAGTTTCGGATAGGCTACGAGTGAATTGGACTTAGAAAACATAGTTGGTGCGTCAGGTCTGCAGATCTCGCATTTGCGAGGAATTGATCGCAAATGCTAGCTTCGCAAATGCAAATTCATTTGCAAATAGGGAGGGGACTGGGTCAGCTTCGCTTTTGCAAAGAGAAGCACGCAAATGCAATGGGGGAAGGGTTCGTATTTGCGGGCAAATTGTCGCATTTGCGACTGGGATCAGATTAAGGCAGACTCACATTTGCGAGTCACAAGTTCGTTTTTGTGAAGGACTTTGGCTTGTATTTGCGACATATGCATCGCATTTGCGAAGATAACCAGCTCAGAGATTCTTCGCATTTGCGTGGAATTGATCGCAATTGTGAACTTTGTGTCACCGTTGCGATGACTACAGCTGGGTAAAAGAATGGAAAAATGGGATTTTTGTTCATTCTTCAAATTTTCAAAATAAGAAAACCCTAGAGGCGATATTCCCAAGCACCCTTCTTCACCAAATCATTGGTATGTGATTCTAATCCACTTTGTTTCAATCTTTCGCTACATTTCCTAAGATTTCAACCTAAAATCTTGTATTTTCGTGGTGGAAATTAGGGGTTTGAGTAGAATTAGGGATTTTTGTAAAATGGGGATTTAGACCACAAATTGAGGTCGGATTCCAAAACAAATGACAAAATCGGGCTCAGGGTGAATGGGTAATCGGGTTTTGGTCCGAATTTTGGGTTTAGACCAAGCAAGCCCGGGAGTTGACTTTTGTTGACTTTTTCAATAGTGACCTAAGTGAATCTTTTGCAATCGTGGGTGATTCCTAAGGCTTATTTTGAATAGTTTGGTTGGTAATTTGCTAGATACTGTTGGTTCGGAGGCTTGTTTGAAAGACAAAGCTGTGGTTGAGCTTTGAGTGGTCTTTGGAGCGAGGTAAGTGTTGAGTTTAATCTTGACTTGAGGGAATTAGGAACCCTCAGACTATGTGCTATGTGAATTTCATGTGAGCAGCGTATATGCGAGGTGACGAGTGCTTATACGCCGCCGAATTATCTGAATACCCTGATTTTCCGCTTTTCCTTAATTATTTCCTTCCCTGTCTTAACTATTATATGCTATAAATTCTTCCCATGCTTAACTGCTACCTATTAATCAATGTTTTCTCTTGTGAATGATGTTAGATATTTTCATAGTTTCGTGATTCCCTGCTATTTGCTTAAATTGCTTACTTGCACCTTCTAATTTTCAATTACTGGACTGGTCTTGCTGTGTAGTATTACTTATGTAGATTCCTGTGTTGTACAATGTTCCCCTTTCTGGTTCAGTTTGGTATTTATTGATTGTAAAGTTTTCGTGGTTCAAATTGTTAATTAGATTGTGCACATTAAGTATTTGGTACTGGTATGATGGGATCGGGTTGCACGCTGCAACATTTATATATTATCTCTGTTGTTGATGTTATTATTGTGAAATAAGGGAGGATTCTGTGTTGTACGTTAGGATCGGGTTGCGCGCCGCAACAACATATGTGTTTCTATTTCTTGAGTTGTGTTGGTTTTCGGTGTTCTCATTTGAAATGCTAAGGATTGGTAACACTGGACGACACTGGCTTATTTTCTTGAGGGTGTAGTTATTAGTTTTAGTTGATTGTTCTATCCTGTTCCGTATTTTCATTTTCTGTCATTATTATATATTGCGTATAGGTTGTAGTGTGGGTGACCTGCCTTAGCCTCGTCACTACTTCGTCGAGGTTAGGCTCGACACTTATAGAGTACATGGGGTCGGTTGTACTCATACTACACTCTGCACTTCTTGTGCAGATTTTGGAGTCGGTCCCAGCAACGGTTATTAGTGAGCTTAGATTAGACAGCGTACGGAGACTTGAGGTACAGCTGCTCAGCGCCCGCAGCTCCTAGAGTCCCCTTCTCTTCTTTTTACTTTGTTGTGTACCTTCTTTTCAAACAACTTTATGTTGTTTCAGACCCTTGTATGTATTATTCTAGCAGCTCGTGCACTTGTAACACCGGGTTTAGGGATGTATTAAACGTATGGCTGTTTAAACTTCCGCATTATTACTTTGGATAATTGCAGTAGTTTCGGTTCCTTTCTTATTAGCTAATATTAAACTGTTAAAATGGATAGAATGTTCTAACGTTGGCTTGCCTAGCAAGTGAAATGTTAGGTGCCATCACGGTCCCGACGGTGGATTTCGGGTCATGGTAAATTGGTATCAGAACACTAGGTTACATAGATCTCATGATTCACGAGCAAACTTAGTAGAGTCTGGAGGATCGGTAAGACGTCTATAGTTATCTCCTAGAGGCTATGGAGTTAAGAACAATTTCACTTTTATTATTCTCTGTCATGCGAGTTTATTCTATCATCGCTGATTGAACCCTTCTATTCTGTTCTCTCGCAGATGGCGAGAACACGCACCGCATCTTCACCTGGACAGCAGCCGGAGCCCCCAACAGCAGCTCATATGAGGGGCAAAGGTCGAGGCCGGGGTCGCGCCAAAGGCCGAGGCAGGGGCAGAGCTCAGCCCAGAGCTCGAGCAGTAGCACCAGCGGCGAAGCCTCAGGTGGAGTTTGATGAGGAAGTTCCAGCCCAAACTGTGCCTGTCGGACCAGCTCAGGTCCCGGAGGGGTTCATTGCCACCCCGGTGCTTCAGGATGCTTTGGTCCATTTGGTGGGCCTTATGGAGAGTATGTCCTAGGCCGGTACATTTCCTATGGCACCAGCCATCTCTCAGGCTGGGGGAGGAGCACAGACTCCCGCTACTCACACTCTAGAGCAGATAGCTCCCCGGTATCAGACTCTAGCAGCCCCGACAATTGGGGTAGTTCAGCCAGTTGTATTCTGAGGGCTTATATAGATTGGACAAGTTTACCAAGCTCTTCCCAGATCACTTCAGTGGAGCACCTTCTGAGGACCCACAAGATTATCTTGACTGCTGCCATGAGGTGCTGCGGAACATGGGTATAGTTGAGACCAATGGGGTCGATTTTGTTGTGTTTCAGATGTCTACCAAGATATGATGGAAGGATATGTATCTACCAGACCAACGGGGTCGCCTGCTCTTACTTGGGACCAGTTCTCTCAACTATTTCTTGAGAAGTTCCTCCCTATCACACTGAGAGAGAGTTATCGCATGCAGTTTGAGCGTCTCCAGCAGCACAGTATGTCAGCCACGCAGTATGAGACTCGTTTTTTGGATCTAGCCCATCATGCTATTCTTCTACTTCCTACCGAGAGAGAGAGGGTTAGGAGGTGTATTGAGGGACTCGCTCATCCTATCAAGCTTTAGATGGCCAAGGAGACTGGGGTTGAGATTTCTTTTCAGACGGTTTCTAATGTCGCCAAGCGGATCGAGGATGTTCTTTCACAGGAGAGAGGGCAGGGGTCTAATAAGAGGCCTCGTCATTCCGGTGGTTTTAGTGGTTCCTCATCCGGAGGCAGGGGTACTTTTGGTATGGGCCATCCTCCCAGGCCATATCAATCAGCGCTTCAGGCATCTCATAGTGCTTCAAGAAGTCGTGGTCCTTATGTGCCTCATTCTGGGAAGCCAGCCTACAGTGCACCAACAGCTCCTATCAGTGCACCTCCTATTTAGAGTTATCACCGTGGTTGTCCAGCCCGTTCTGGTCAGTCTCAGTTTCAGCAGCCACGACACCAGGATGGATGTTTTGAGTGTGGTGGTTTTGGTCATATTAGGAGGACTTGTCCGAGATTATTGGGCGGCAAACCACATCAGAGTTCTCGTGCCATTATTCCGGCACCGTTTGAACCACCGCCCGCTCAGCCAGCTAGAGGTAGGGGTCAGGCAGCTAGAGGTAAAGGTCAGGACGCTAGAGATGGAGGTCAGGCCGTTAGAGGTGGAGTTTAGGCCGCTAAAGGTGGAGGCCAGCTAGCTGGAGGCCGTCCTAGGGATGTAGTTCAGAATGGTGGGGCCCAGCCCCGATGTTATGTTTTCCCAACCATGCCTGAGGCTGAGTCATCGGACGTTGTTATCATAGGTATTATTTCAGTTTGCCATAGAGATGCTTCAGTTCTATTTGATTCGGGCTCTACTTATTCCTACGTGTCATCCTATTTTGCTTCATATCTGGTTGTGCCTCATGATTCATTGAGTGCTCATGCGTATGTATCCACACCTGTGGGATATTTTATTATTGCAGATCGTGTCTATCGTTCGTGTGTGGTTACTATTAGGAGTCTTGATACTAGCGTAGATTTTTTATTTCTCGATATGGTTGATTTTGATGTCATTTGGGTATGGATTGGCTGTCACCTTATCATGCTATACTGGATTGTCACGCCAAGACGGTGACCTTAGCCTTGTTGGGGTTGCCTCGATTTGAGTAAAGAGGGACTCCTAGCCATTCTACCAGCAGGGTTATCTCTTATGTGAAGGCTCGGCATATGGTCGAGAAGGGGTGTCTAGCTTATTTGGCTTACGTCCGTGATTATAGTGCGGAGGTTCCTTCCATGGATTTAGTACCAATTGTTCGTGAGTTTCCAGAGATGTTTCCTGTAGACCTGCCGGAAAGGCCACCCGACAGAGATATTGACTTCTGTATTGATTTGGCTCCGGGCACTCAGCCTATTTCTATTCTGTCATACCGGATGGCCCCGCCAGAGTTGAAAGAATTGAAGGAGCAGTTGCAAGATTTGCTTGATAAGTGCTTCATTAGACCTAGTGTCTCGCCCTGGGGTGCACCTGCGTTGTTCGTGAAGAAGAAGGATGGATCGATGAGGATGTGCATATATTATCGGCAGTTGAACAAAGTCACCATCAAGAACAAGTATCCATTGCCGAGGATTGATGACTTATTTGATCAACTTCACGGTGCCAAGGTGTTTTTGAAGATTGATTTGAGGTCTGGCTACCATCAGTTGAGGATTAGGGCATCTGATGTCCCTAAGACAGCCTTTCGGACTCGATATGGGCATTATAAGTTTCTAGTGATGTCATTTGAGCTTACAAATGCCCCAGCAACATTTATCGATTTGATGAACTGGGTGTTCAAACCCTACCTGGATTCCTTTGTGATTGTATTTGTTGATGATATCTTGATCTACTCCCGCACTCGTGAGGAGCAAGAGCAGTATCTTCAGATCGAACTTCGGACTCTGAGAGACAGCCAGTTGTATGCTTAGTTTTCAAAATATGAGTTTTGGTTGGACTCGGTCGCTTTCTCAGGGCATGTTGTACCAACAGAGGGCATTCAGGTTGATCCTAACAATATTGAGGCAGTTCAGAACTGGCCTAGACCCACTTCAGCTACGAAGATTCGGAGTTTCTTGGGTTTGGCAAGATATTACCCGTCGGTTCGTGGAGAGGTTTTCATCTGTATCAGCACTATTGACCAGGTTGACCCATAAGGGTGCCCCGTTCAGAAGGTCAGACGAGTGTGAGGCGAGCTTTTAGAATCTCAAGACTGCTTGATTACGGAGCCGGTGTTGGTGTTACCTACAGGTTTAGGATCTTACACGGTATATTTTGATGCATCTCGTTTTGGACTTGGTGCGATATTGATGCAGGGACGGCAAGGTGATTGCATATGCGTCGCGGCAGTTGAAGGGTCACAAGAAGAATTACCCTGTTCATGACTTAGAGTTGGCAGCCATTGTTCATGCGCTGAAGATTTGGAGGCATTATCTTTACGGAGTGTCGTGAAAGGTATTCACGGATCATCGGAGCTTGCAGTATTTGTTTAAACAAAAGGAGCTCAATTTGAGGCAGAGGAGGGAGTTGAAACTATTGAAAGACTATGATATCACCATCTTGTATCATCCCGGGAAGGCCAATGTGGTGGCCGATGCCTTGAGTAGAAAGTTAGTGAGTATTGGCATCCTTGCGTACATTCCAGTCGGTGAGAGATCTCTTGCATTAGATGTTCAGGCTTTGGCCAATCAGTTCATGAAGTTGGATGTTTCAGAGCCCAGTCGTGTTCTAGCTTTGTACAATCGCTCGGTCTTCCTTGTTTGAGCACATCACGGAGCGACAGTATGATGACCCTCATTTTCTTGTCCTTAGGGACACAGTCCGGCACGGTGATGCCAAGCAGGTTACCATTGGAGATGATGGAGTTTTGAGGATGTAGGGTCGTGTTTGTGTGCCTAATGTAGATGGACTTCGTGAGTTGATTCTTGAAGAGGCCCAGAGTTCCCGGTACTCCAATCATCCGGGTGCCGCCAATATATATTAGGACTAGCGGCAGCATTATTGGTGGAGGAGGATGAAGAAGGATATAGTTGCATATGTAGCTCGGTGTCTAAATTGTCAGCAGGTAAAGTAAAGAGCAATAGAGACTTGTGGTTTGCTTTAGAAGTTAAAGATTCCTTAGTGGAAGTGGGAGCGTATCACTATGGATTTCATTGTTGGACTCCCACGGACTCAGAGGAAGTTCGATGCAGTTTGGGTCATTGTGGACAGGCTGACCAAGTCAGCGCATTTCATTCCCGTGGCAGTTACCCATTCTTCAGAGCGGTTGGCTGAGATTTACATCCGCGAGATCGTCCGTCTTCATGGTGTGCCTGTGTCTATCAATTTTGACCGAGGTACGCAGTTCACCTCACACTTCTGGAGGGCAGTACACCGTGAGTTGGGCACGCAGGTTGAGTTGAGCACGGGATTTCATCCTTAGACGGACAGACAGTTCGAGTGCACTATTCAGATATTGGAGGATATTCTCCGCGCTTGTGTTATAGACTTTGGAGGTTTGTGGGATCAGTTTTTGCCACTTGCGGAGTTTGCCTACAACAATAGCTACCAGTAAAGCATTCAGATGGCTCCCTACGAGGCATTATACGGTAGGCGGTGCTGATTGCCAGTTGGATGGTTCGAGCCGGGGGAGGCTCGGTTATTGGGTACAGATTTGGTACAGGATGCCTTGGATAAGGTCAAGATCATTCAGGATCGACTTCGCACAGCTCAGTCCAGGCAGAAGAGTATGACGACCGTAGAGTTCGTGATGTGGCATTCATGGTCAGAGAGAGTGTATTGCTCCGGGTTTCACCCATAAAGGTTGTGATGAGGTTCGGAAAGAAAGGCAAGTTGAGCCCTAGGTACATCGGACCATTTGATATTCTTCAGAGAGTGGGTGAGGTGGCTTAGAAGCTCGCATTGCCACCCAGTTTATCAGCAGTTCATCCGGTGTTCCATGTGCCCATGCTCCGGAAGTATCACGGTGATCTGTCCCACGTGTTAGATTTTAGCTCTGTCCAGTTGGACAAGGATTTGACTTATGAGGAGGAGCCGGTGGCTATTCTAGCTCGGCAGGTTTGTCAGTTGAGGTCAAAGAGTTATCATTCAGTTCGAGTGTAGTGGAAAGGTCAGCCTGTTGAGGCAGCTGCTTGGGAGTCCGAGTCGGAGATACGGAGTAGATATCCACACATTTTCACCGGCCCAGGTACTTTTCTATTTCCGTTCGAGGATGAACGTTTGTTTTAGAGGTGGAGAATGTGATTACCCGATAGGTCATCTTAAGTTTTAGAACGCAATTATGTGCTTTGAAGCCTTAAATACTTCATTTTAGCCCACCTCGATTTGCATGCACAGTCCGGGTGCTTTTCCGGAAAACTTTTATGTTAAAAACTGATAAAAATATGAAATTTTTGCTTTGAAATACATTTGAGTTGACTTGGTCAACATTTTGAGCAAACGGACCCGGATCCATATTTTGACGGTCCCGGTGGGTCCGTATCGTGATTTGGGACTTGGGCGTATTCCCGATATAGAATTTGGAAGTCCCTAGCTCGAGTTTTCGCGATTTGTCGAAACTTGAAAGTTTAAAAGCTTAATGACTTTGAAAGTTTAACCAATGTTTGACTTTATGGATGTGGGGTCCATATTTTGGTTCCGGAAACCGGTATAGGTCGAATACTATATTTATGACTTGTCTGTCAAATTTGGTGAGAAACAGAGTTGGTTTGATGTGATTCGGACGTCCGGTTGTGAAATTAGAAGTTCATGAGTTTTCTTGAAAATATCCTTTGATTTGATGCTCAATCCGTAGTTCTAGGTGTTATTTTGGCAATTTAATCGCACGAGCAAGTTCATATGAAGTTTTTGGACTTGTGTGCATATTTTGCTTAGAGCCCCGAGGGCTCGGGTGAGTTTCGGATAGGCTACGGAGTGAATTGGACTTAGAAAACATAGCTAGTGCATCAGGTCTGCAAATCTCGCATTTGCGAGGACTTGATCGCAAATGCGAGCCTCGCAAATGCGAAGTCAGGCTCGCATTTGCAAAAAGGGAGGGGGCTGGGTCAAATTCGCTTTTGCGAAGAGAAGCACGCAAATGTGATGGGGGCAGGGTTTGCATTTACAGGCAAATTATCGCATCTGCGACTGGGATCAGATCAAGGCACCTCGCATTTGCGAGTCAGAAGTTCGCTTTTGCGAAGGGCCTTGACTCGCATTTGCGACATATGCATCATATTTGCGAAGATAACAGCCTCAGAGTTTTTCGTATTTGCTAGGAATGGATCGAAATTGCGATCGTCGCAATTGCGAACTTTGTGTCGCAATTGCAATAACTGCAGCTGGGCAAAAGAAGGGAAAACGGGATTTTTGTTCATTCTTCAAATTTTCAAAACAAGAAAACCCTAGAGGCGATTTTCACAAGCACCCTTCTTCCGCAAATCAATGGTAAGTGATTCTAATCCATTTTCTTTCAATCTTTCACTATATTACCTAAGATTTCAACCTAAAATCTTGTGTTTTTATTGTGGAAATTGGTGGTTTGGGTAGAATTAGTGATTTTTGTAAAATGAGGATTTAGACCTCGAATTGAGGTCGAATTTCAAAACAAATTACATAACTAGGCTCGGGGGTGAATGGGTAATCGGGTTTTGGTCCGAATTTCGAGTTTGGACCAAGCGGGCCCAGGAGTTGACTTTTGTTGACTTTTTTAATAGTCACAAAAATTGAATTTTATGCAATCGTGGGTGATTCCTAAGCCTTATTTTAAATTGTTTGGTTGGTAATTTTCTAGATATTGTTGGTTCGGAGGCTTGTTTGAAAGGCAAAGTTGTGGTTGAACTTTGAGTGGTCTTATGAGCGAGGTAAGTGTTGAGTTTAACCTCGACTTGAGGGAATTAGGAACCCTCGGACTATGTTCTATGTAAATTTCATGTGAGTAGCATATATACGAGGTGACGAGTGCTTATATGCTACCGAATTATCTGATTTCCTTGATTTTCCGCTTTTTCTTAATTATTTCCTTCCATGTCTTAACTATTATATGCTCTAATGCTTTCCATGCTTAACTGCTACCTGTTAATCAATGTTTTCTCCTGCTAATAATGTTATATCCTTTCATAGTTTCATGATTCCCTGCTATTTTCTTAAATTGTCTTACTTGCACCTTCTAATTTCCAATTACTGAACCGGTCTCGCTGTGTAGTATTACTTATGTAGATTCCTGTGTTGTACAAGGTTCCCCTTTCTAATTTAGTTTGGTATTTATTGATCCTATAGATTTTCGTGGTTCGAATTGTTAATTTGATTGTGCACATAGAGTATTTGGTACAGATATGGTGGGATCGGGTTGCACGCCGCAACAGGTGGAATAAGGGTGGATTGTTATGGTGGAATAAGGGTCAATTTATACTGAACGGAGGGAGCGGGTTGCACGGCGCAATAGGTGGAATAAAGGTGGATTGATATGGTGAAATAAGGGTAAATTATGATACTAATATGGATATATGGTGGGATCGGTTTGCACGCCGCAACATTTATATATTATCTTTGTTGTTGATGCTATTACGTTGAAATAAGGGAGGATTCTGTGTTGTACGGTGGGATCGAGTTGCACGCCGCAACAACCTATGTGTTTCTATTTCTTGAGTTGTGTTGCTTTTGGGTGTCCTCGTTTGGAATGCTAAGGACTGGTAACTCTGAACGACACTGGCTTATTTTTTGAGGCTGTAGTTATTATTTTCAGCTACTGCTTTATCCGGTCACTACTTCGTCGAAGTTAGGCTCGGCACTTACAGAGTACATGGGGTCGGTTGTAATCATACTACACTCTGCACTTCTTGTGCAGATTTTGGAATCGGTCCCAACAGCAGTTATCAGTGAGCTCGGATTGGACAGCGTACGGAGACTTAAGGTACAGCTGCTCAGTGCCTGCAGCTCCTGGAGTCCCCTTCTCTTCTTTTTACTTAGTTGTGTACCTTCTTTTCAGACAGCTTTATTTGTTTCAGACCCTTGTATGTATTATTTTAGGAGCTCGTGCACTTGTGACACCGGGTTCAGGGATGTATTAAATGTTTGGCTGTTTTAACTTCCGCATTATTACTTCGGATTATTGTAGTAGTTTCGGTTCTTTTCTCATTAGCTAATATTAAACTGTTAAAAATGGATAGAATGTTCTAATGTTGTCTTGCCTAGCATGTGAAATGTTAGGCGCCATCATGGTCCTGGTGGTGGAAATTCCCGGTCGTGACACAACTATACCCTGGCTCGAGGGATTCTGAGATACGATCGGAAGATCTATATTAGAAAGGCAACAAACCTATGGGTTAAAGTCTTTCAAGCCTTGCACCAATCCCCTTTGGCATTCTGGCCAACAGGTGGATGAAGATGATTTTCTACTGACCTAATATGAAGACTGATGTACACAAATGTGTTTCAGAATGTGATGTTCGCCAAAGGGTAATGACTGAGAACATATATACACCTTGGTTATTACAACCCCTACCTATTCCTCAATTACCATGGCAAGACAGAGCCATGTATTTTGTGGAAGGGTTACCATCATCAGGCCACAAGAACTCTATACTAGTGGTAGTGGACGGGCTCACTAAATATGGCCATGTCTTAGCTCTTAAACATCCCTTTACAGCACAAGATGTGGCTGATATGTTTTTAAGGACATTTATAAACAATATGGGTTACCTAAGACTATTGTGTCTGACAGAGACAGTGTGTTTACTAGTCAATTTTGACAGAGGTTATTCAAATCCATGGGGGTCAAGTTGCACATGTCCACCTCTTACCATCCTCAAACGGATGGTCAGAGAGAGAGAGAGAGAGAGAGAGAGAGAGAGAGAGAGAGAGAGAGAGAGAGAGAGAGAGAGAGAGAGATTGAACAGATACCTGGAATCTTACCTACGATCTAAGGTATTCACTAACTTCAAACAATGGGTTAAATGGTTACCACTAACTGAGTGATGGTATAACACTAACCATCGCAGCTCCCTATAGACTACTCATTTACAAGCTCTATATGGGTTTGCACCACCACAGATTCCCTTGGGTTCTCTACCCCACCCAGCACAGACCCAAGTAGGGACATGTATAGCCGAAGACAACAGATGTTGCAACATCTTAAAGAAAACCTCACTCAGGACCAAGCACAGATGAAATTTTATGCAATTAGAAACAGATCTGACAGGGTTTTGACTGTGGGCAATTGGGTCTATCTAACATTTCAACCTTACAGGCAAGCTTTAGTTGCAGCTAAGAAGAATCTTAAACTAAGTGCTTGATTTTATGGTCCTTACAGAGTTCTACAAAAAATCGGTTCAGTAGCTTACCGGCTTGAGCTTCCTCCGGGGTCTCAGATCCATCCAGTGTTCCATGTCTCCCAGTTGAAGAAACGTGTAGGCCCTGACATTACTCCACAACCACAGCCTCTGATTTGCGAGGATGACGGTTGTGTCTTGGTCTAACCAGTAGCCATTTTGCAATGGAAGATGGTGAAGGTAAACAATGTTGTTGGGGTAAAAGTGTTGGTCTAATGGGCTAATTTGAGTGATGATGAGGCAACGTGGGAAGATTGGGGTATATAAAGAGCAAGTTTCCAGATTTTGTGGCTAATCTCTGACCTTGAGGACAAGGTCATTCTTTCATCGGAGGGGTATTGTTAGATGTCGGCTAAGGAAGAAATGAGAAGTGATGAATCAGGAAAGTGTAGAATAGGGTTAGTAATAAAGAACACATGAGCCGCACATGCCACTAAATCGGATGGCTAGAATAAATCACCAAGATGAGGGATGCAGATTCATTCTCAGCTCATTAGCGGTTTGGGCCAGCTGAAAGGCTTATAACTGATTTGGACCTAGAGTCTTGGACAGTTATGACCAGTACAATTTTTTCACTCTCTCTGTCTCTCTCTTAATTCTCTCTTTCTCTCTCTACTTACCTTCATTCTCTTCTTCAACCTCTCGTCTAATTCACTTCAATTAGTCTACCTGTGTATTTGCTAGATTTACAATGAAGATTAGGAAGTCTTCTATTCTTAGGTAGTTTCATGCAATTCTTTACGATTATTTTGTAAATTCTGTTCATAAAATCTCCACTTTCGATTCCCAAATTTCCATTACAATTTACAAGTATATTACAGTGTGTCATAAAGTTGACCAAAGTACTTATATATGATTGAGCAAGGGACTTAGGATTGTCAAATTGAGTATGCAGAACTGATAAAAGATCCATGTTTTCCTATATTTTTCAGCTAGAGAATAAATTCACTCGATTAGTGCAAAGTTGACATCCAAAACAAAGCATTTTGATATTGTGGATTCATACAGCCGAATCGAATTAGCTTGGAATTGAGGCATAATTGTTGTGCATATGTGACAAACAAGTTTGATATTCAACCATGGATAAAGGGCCGGCCCATTTCTTCTTCTTCTTCTTTTTTTATTACAACTAGAGGTTTTCTTTTACAAGAAGTCAACTTTCTTGCTTGTTACAAAAGTTAAGTCTACTTTATTTAGGTTTATCTATGGAATGTTGAATAATGGTAGGTTTTCAATAACCAGAACAAAATATTATTTAATTGTGATATTTCAACTGTAGTCAACAGACCAATTAGATAATTGCATATTCACCAATCATCGCTGGCATAACCATAGAAAATTATTTCCTGTCAGGCTATGACTGATTACATCAAAATCATTTTATGAAAAACACTGGCAGAAAATTCTGAGAAACTTTAAGAATTGCAAGATTAATACTTGAGGCACTTAACTCAATTATCATAGTCAACCAAAACTCTAATATATATATATATATATATATATTTGGATAATTGAGACATTCCCGAGGGCGTGCCAGTTAGAAACTCGATTGATAATTCGCTAACCCTTCTACTCTTTTGCATTTAAATACCAGACTTTTGTCTGTAGTAGAATTTGAAATGGTGACGTGCACCTAACCCACACATCATGCGTTGTGCTCTTAGCACAAAACCAAAGCACTGGGGGCAAAAAATCTCTAATATTATGCTCTTTAAAATACTTTATGGTTAATTGGTGACTTCAAAATATTGACATCTCAGATAGCACATAGTCAACAAAGTTATTCCTTCTTCTCTTCTTTGTTTTCCTTTCAGTTTTAGAGCTCAAATGAACTCATCTTCATAAGTAATTTTTCCCCCTCAATAACCAGTTTTAAGTTCTCCGATATCAGGCCAGTTTTATTTTCAATATGGAATTCCATATTTCAAATCTTAGCCTAACTTGTTTGCTGAACTTTCATATCCATATAGTACTCATACTCCTCAACTTGTCAATTCCACAAAGTGCTTCTGCATCCATTCTTGGTAATAATGAGACAGACAGACAGACTTGCACTTCTTGATTTCAAGTCAAAACTAACCTTGGATCCTCTACAAGTTGTATCATCTTGGAATGATTCGATACATTTCTGCGAGTGGAGAGGTGTCACATGTGATCTAACTCTTCAAAAGGTGATTAGCCTAGATCTTAGAGGGCTAAAGTTAGCTAGAACTGTATCACCTAAAATTGGAAATCTCTCTTTTCCTGAAACACTTTACCTGTCAGACAATACATTCACTTCTGTAATACCTCAAGAATTAGGTTCCTTAACAAGTCTTAAGAACATGAACTTGAGCTTTAACTTCTTTGAGGAGAACATACCATCCAATCTGTCTAGCTGGAAGAATCTCATTAATCTTGATCTGAATCACAATTCTTAACGGAAATGTACCTCAAGTTCACTGGATCCATACCTTTGAGTTTTGGAAATCTCAGGGCTCTCCTTTTCCTTAATGTAAATTCTAATCACCTCACAAGTGATGATTTGATTTTTCTTACTCCTTTAACAAATTGTAGCAGGCTGCAATTCCTGGATATTGCCTACAACTAGTTTCCCAGCGAGTTTCCTGGCTCGATTAGTAACTTATCATCCAGTTGAGTTGGCTGAATTTTTACAATAACTCTATTTATGGGAGTATTGATCCACAGTTTGCAAACCTTGTTAGCTTAACAACATTGGGAATGGGCCAAAACTTCTTGACGGGTAACATTCCAGCTTCACTTGGTAAACTTCCAACGTTGAAAGAACTTTACTTAGGCTCAAATCAATTAACTGGTGAAATCACTTCTTCTCTAGGCAATCTTACACAATTATTGTACCCATACCCGGATCATAACATCCTTAAGGAACCATACCTGCTGGTTTTTATAATTTCAAGTTTATGCAAAAAGTCGACCTTTCTCACAAACGCTTAAATGGGATCGTCTGAGAAAACTTATTGACCTTTCTACCTTTTCAAGAACACTTAACTTGTCATACAATTCCTTGACTGGTGCATTGCCTAGTGAAGCTGGAAACTTGCAACTTCTGGCTGCACTTGATGTTTCATATAAACAGGTTATCCGGTCAGATACCTAATGAGATAGGCCAATGTGTTTCTTTGAATAAACATTATTTTCAGTCCAACCTCTTCCAAGAAATCATACCGAGTATGAGTCAGTATACAGGTATTCAGTATTTAGATCTTTCGAGTAACAACTTAAGTGATCCGATACCTCCGGATTTGGTAAAGCTGCATTCTTTACTTAATTTGAACCTATCATTCAACAATCTTGAAGGCGACGTTCCCTTAGATGGCATTTTCAAGAAAGCAAGCACAGTTGAAGTAAAAGGCAACAACCACCTTGGTGGGGGAATCTCACAGCTTCATTTACATCCATGTCTTGTACAGAACATAAAGAAGCCAAGAAAGAAAGACACTACACTTAAGGTCACGCTGGCAATTGTCGTTGCATTTTCTTTCTTGGTTCTAGTGTTGTCCACATTAACTTTCATGTACCTAAAGAAGAAGAAAAACTCAAGAGCTGAACTTCCTCCAACACCATCAACAGAGGATATCCAGTTTCACCCTAAAATAACATACAAGGAGCTTCATAAAGCAACTAGGGGAATATCATCGCATAATTTGATCGGGACTGGTAACTTTGATACAGTATATCTAGGAACTCTACCACCAAATGAAGTAGTTGTTGCTGTTAAGGGTCTTAATCTCCAGCAGAATCTTTCTAGCTGAATGTCAAGCCTTAAGGAACATTCACCACAGAAACCTTTGTGAAAGTTTTAAGTGTGAAAGTACAAGAGGGGGGTGAATTGTAAATATTTAAACTTAATCGCTTATTAGTCAACTAATTAATCGAGTAGTCGACTAGATATAATAACTTAACAGTTATAATGACAAAAAGTAAATTGCAGAAGGTGAATGCAGGAATTAAAGACACCAGGATTTTATACTAGTTCGGATTTAATGTGAATCCTAGTCCAGCCCCCTTGGGTTGCAAGGGAGTTCTGTTTTAGTAAATGTGTTTCTCCGAGTACAGTTGAAGTGAATTGACAACACCGTTTCTCTAGCACTCGTTTCTTTTTGATACAATGCCTCACCAGTGTTATACTCTCCTTTTTTTCTCTGACTTATTACACAGCAGATCTTAGTGAATTACAATGTTTGTTTGCAGTAGAATAAAGAGAGTGGTTTTTGGTTCAATCAAAGTATATCTGACTAGGGTTTAAGGCTGGATATAAATACTTTGATGGAGGTCGAGGCTTGACAACCTAAGAGATTTGATCCTTGGAAAGAGATTGATTCTTTCCAAGAATAAGATAGTTGGTCGTTGCTTTCCCTTGATTTCCTTCCTTCAGCAGATGTATGTAATGAAGACTTGCTCCTTGATTGTTGGTTCTTCCGAAATTAGTCGCGTACCAATCTTTACAGAATCTTCGATCTTCCGGGATGCTGGCCTTGATTCATGCCTTAAGTTTAGGCTTGCTTGATTTTCTCTATCGCAGCTGGCCGTTACTCTTTGCTGATTGATTGGCTGATTGGATTCTTTCCTTAGTTATCCAGATTTGCTGATTGTATTGCAATCTTTGTTGATTGATTTCTTTCCTTAGGCATCAGGATTGACTCCAGCAGTCTTGTAGTATCTTCTTGATTCCTTGTAATTGATTTCCTGCATATGTATATTATTTGCATCATTAAAACTGGATCGAACAATCTCCCTATTTTTGATGATGACAAAATAATATATAAATGTAAACACCAGTTGACTTACCTGTGTTTTACTCCCCCTCAATGTATGCAGTTGACTAGTCTGAGATAGAGTCGACTTTTGCCGCAAGCTGTACCTGTACAGATAGAACATATACTCCTTCTCCTTCTTTTTGGCATCAGCAAAGAGGGAACAAGACAAGAACTAAACAGAATAGATAGCATTGAAGTAGAAAAGTTATAGTAATCATCCAACGGCTGGGAAAACAACCCACAAAAACAGCACAGCAAAAAAATAAAAATTATCCAAAGGCTGAAAACACAGCCCAAAACCAGCAGAGCAAAAGAAATTGCCTTAAAACATCCACACTAACGACGCAGAAAATAAGTAAGGGTGTTGTAGATGGCCTCCTTTAACTGTTCAAAGCTTGCATTGGCTGAGATGCTCACTCCATCCAGCCTGTCATGAATCTCCCTGAAGGCTTTGACAGCATTCTCCCTAACTTTGAGAACTGCAACTCTAATTTTGGTCACATTAGACCCTGTTTCCTTGGAAATCACATGAATGTCACCAACAGTAGACTGAGTGGCTGTGAGAAGATTTTTGATTTCAGAGAGTTGAGAGTCAATAGCACGAAGCTTTTTTCCAAGATCAGGACTGTCAAGATTGGGATGAGGGACAGAGGGTGAAGGTTTGGGCTCTACAGGGGCATGCTTTGTTTCACTATCATGCTTCTTAACCTTGGAGCCTTTTATACTCACATATCCCATACTGGCAAAGGCTCTAGAATTGTAGGACTTAGAGACAGTAATGAAGGGATAGTTGGACAGGGAAATTTGATGAGTTTCCAGAATGTGAGTGATTGCCATGCCATAGGGTAGACTAGTGGGATCTTCAGCACTCTCGATCATGAAATTGATAACCCAGGAGGAAAGCTTGAGTTTGAGTTTGGTCACGAGGCAATAGACAAAGAAGGTGTCTCTTTGAGAGAAGGTTGAAAAGGAACCAGTACGGGGAAGCAAAGTAGTTGCTACAATGTGGGCCAGAACCCGAGTTTCGAAAGTAACATCACTGGGATCTAACTGGTTTGGAAGGGAGTCAGAAGGACACTCAGCAATACATTGTTTGGCTTGGTCAAAGGAAATTTCAAAGTCATCAGGCCAGATGTTTTTAAACGGCATAGGAAAACCAGAACAACGACACTGAAAGAGCGAATCAAACAGAGCACAGTCAAGAACAATGCGCTTACCTAACACTAGAGATTCCAACCTATCTGGTTTACTAGAATGAAGATTTGCATAAAACATTTTTACCAAGGGTTCATATACCTTAGGCGAAGGAATAGAGAAGAACTTAACCCAACCTTGATGAACGAAAAAGTCTTTGACCTTGCAATTGCGGCTTCCATGTCGTCAAGGTCGACAACCCTTCCATGAGCAATGGGCTTGTCTTTCATAGCAATGAAGAAATCCTTATTTGGGGAATCCCAGAAATTGAGGTCAGATTCAAGAGAGGCACAGAAATCAACCTTGGATTTCTTTGGGGTGGACAAAACAGGGGGTTCTTCCATGGGTCGCTTACCTAAAGCTTTTTCTCCTAGGAGTTGTGAGAGTTCACAGAAATTTCCCTGAGAATAGGCGAAACCCTCAGAGTTATCGGACCCTAGGTCTACTTGTTCTGGGGGCATAGAAGGGGGTTTGCTTTGGAACGGGTGCTTTTTTTGGTGGAAGCAGAGGGATTTCTAGGATGTTTGGCCATTGTAGAGAAGGGGTTTGATCGGAACTTTTGGAGAAGAGATAGAGATGAGAGTGATTGAAAAGGATTCTCTGCCTTAAGAAGAGGGTTTCTGACGGTTGAGTACAGGAAAAGTTGTCAGTTGAAGAGACGTGATGACTGACTTTCCAACTTTGAACGACGAACTGATGTGAAAGAAGAGAAAAGAGAGGGAAAAACGGAGGCGTAACTAATGCATGGGTAAAGGACAATTATTGCAAAAAAAAAAATTAACAGTGCACATAGGTCCTAAGGGTTATTAGTAATGCAAATAATACCAAGTAAATTTCTTAAATCACAAAATCTCACTTCTAATAAAGGTTTAGTAAAAATATCAGCTAATTGAATCAGTGGTTCCAACAAAAGATATTTCTATGTCTCCCTTAAGAACATGATCTCTAATAAAATGATGCTTAATATCTATATGCTTTGCTCTAGAATGATGCACAGGATTTTTGGAAAGACAAATAGCACTAGAGTTGTCACAAAAAATTTGTATAGGCTTAAACGAAAGTTCATAGTCACCCAGTTGATGAGACATCCACAGTAGTTGTGCGCAGCATTGTCCAATAGCAATGTATTCAGCTTCAGTAGTAGACAATGCGACTGATGCTTGTTTTT
>NC_031990.1:87051106-87088538 GCF_001879085.1 Nicotiana attenuata
ACCTTCTGCCCAGAAGTGGTTTGGCAGTGAGTGTTCTAGTAACATGGTTCTTGCCATATCTTGGAGGGTCCTGTTCTTTCTTTCCACAACCCCATTTTGTTGTGGTGAGCGTGGTGCAGAGAAATTATGGGTGTATCCCTGATCATTACAAAAATCTTCAAATGCTCTGTTTTCAAATTCCCCTCCATGGTCACTCTGAATTCCTAAAATCAGATACCCCCTTTCTCTTTCAACCTTTTTGCAGAAAACTTCAAAATTTCTTAATGCATCATCCTTATGAGATAAGAAAATTACCCAAGTGAAACGTGAATAATCATCAACAATAACAAAAGCATACCTCTTTCCTCCTATACTAGCAGTTCTAGTAGGCCCAAATAAATCCATATGAAGTAATTGCAAAGGTTTTGAAGTCGATACTATATCTCTGTTTTTGAAAGAGTTTCTGGTCTGCTTACCCATTTGATATGCATCACAAATATGAGTTCTAGAAAAATTCAGTTTGGGTAGACCAACAACTAATTCATGTTTGGATAATTTTTCTATCAAATGCATGCTAGCATGACCAAGTTTCCTATGCCATAACCATGGATCATCAGACATAGAGGATAAGCAAATATGACCATCTATCTTTTCAAAACTATCAAGGATATAAACATTTCCATACCTTTTTCCGGGAAGGACTATTTTACCTGATTCATCTTCAATAGCACATCCTGTTTTCTTAATTTACCTCATATCCTGAGTCGCAGAGTTGACTTATGCTCAAGAGATTGTAGTTGAGGCCATCGACAAGATAAACTTCAGTGATGTCACAATTGTTATTGAAGGGAATTGTTCCAGTACCAATTATTTTGCCTTTTGAATCATCCCCAAACTTAACACTTCCTCCATCAATTTTTGTAACTTCTTTGAACATGTTTTTGTCACCTGTCATATGACTGGAACACGCACTGTCTAGATACCATTTTCCTTTGCGGCTTATTCTGTGGTGTTCCTGCAAAACAAGATGATTACTTCTTTTNGTTCTGGGCACTCAGCTTGAATATGCCCAAATCTTCCACATTCATAGCACTTTCCATCATTCTTATCCTGTTCGTTGTATTGCCTGGATCGTCTTGGTGGAATTCTTCCTTTCTTTGTGTTCCTGTATCTTCTCATTAATCCATCCATGTTTCTAGATAGCATAGCAATTTCTTCTTGCAAAACTTTAGGATCATCATCAATTTCGTTTTCAACTATTTCAGTAGAGGTTTTGAATGCAACTATTTTCTTTTTTTCTTCTTGATTGGTCTTCTTGAGATGCGTCTTTTCAAAAGCAATGAGTTCTCCTCGTAGTTCATCATAGGATAATTTGTTTAGATTTTGAGATTCCAGTGTGACTACTTTGGTCTGCCAAGTGGTTGGCAAACTCCTGAGAATTTTTCTGACTTGATCACCACTGGTGTAAGGCTTGCCAAACGCCTTTAGATCGCTAATTATTTTGCTAAACCTGGCAAACATCTCTTCAATGGATTCTTCTTCTTTCATTGAGAAGAGTTCGTAATCATGGACCAGCATGTTGATATGTGTTTCCTTTACTTTGCTGTTTCCTTCATAAGTGACCTCAAGCTTGTCCCACATTTCTTTTGCTGTGTCACAACTTGAGATTTTCTCATATTCTTCACCATTTATAGCGTTATGAAGCAGATTTCTCGCTTTGTTGTTAACTTGTACCACTTCCATTTGCTCTTTTGTGTATGAATCTATATCTTCAGGATTAGCAAGTGGTGGAGTGGCAGCTGGTAAGGGATAGTTTCCCTTTTTGATGACTCTCCAGACTTTGACGTCATAAGCTTTGGCAAAGATTACCGTTCGCACTTTCCAGTGGGAGAAATGTTGTCCATTGAAGTATGGTGGTCTAACTTGTGAAGTTCCTTCCTGAAAGAGAGCTCCTATGATAACTTGATTTGCCATGATCTTTTCTCACAAGCTGTTAAGCAAAAGTAAAATGTGAGCCTTGCTCTGATACCAATTGAAAGCACAAGAGGGGGGGTGAATTGTAAATATTTAAACTTAATCGCTTATTAGTCGACTAATTAATCGAGTAGTCAACTAGATATAATAACTTAACACTTATAATGACAGAAAGTAAATTGCAGAAGGTAAATGCAGGAATTAAAGACACCAGGATTTTATACTGGTTAGGATTCAATGTGAATCCTAGTCAAGTCCCCTTGGGTTGCAAGGGAGTTCTCTTTTAGTAAATGTGTTTCTCCGAGTACAGTTGAAGTGAATTGACAACACCGTTTCTCTAGCACTCGTTTCTTTTTTATCCAATGCCTGACACTGTTATACTCTCCTTTTTTTCTTTGAGTTGTTACACAGCAGATCTTAGTGAACTACAAAGTTTGTTTGCAGTAGAATAAAGAAAGTGGTTTTTGGTTCAATCAAAGTATATCTGACTAGGGTTTAAGGCTGGGTATAAATACTTTGATGAAGGTCGAGGCTTGACAACCCAAGAGATTTGATCCTTGGAAAGAGATTGATTCTTTCCAAGAATAAGATAACTGGTCGTTGCTTTCCTTTGATTTCCTTCCTTCAGCATATGTATGTAATGAAGACTTGCTCCTTGATTGTTGGTTCTTCCGAAATTAGTCGCGTACCAATCTTTACAGAATCTTCGATCTTTCGAGATGTTGGACTTGATTCGTGACTTAAGTTTAGGCTTGCTTGATTTTCTCCATCGCAGTTAGCCGTTACTCTTTGCTGATTGATTGGCTGATTGGATTCTTTCCTTAGTTATCCAGATTCGCTGATTGTATTGTAATCTTGTTGATTGATTTCTTTCCTTAGGCATCAGGATTGACTCCACCAGTCTTGTAGTATCTTCTTGATTCCTTGTAATTGATTTTCTGCATATGTATATTATTTGCATCATTAAAACTGGATCTAACAAAGTGTATGCTCGAGTTCAGGTTTTCAAGGGAACGATTTCAAGGCTCATATATACCAATTTATGCCAAATGGGAGCTTGGATCAGTGGCTGCATACTGAACAAGGACAATGTAGATATGCATGTTTATATATATTCGTCAAAGAATAAACATCGCAATAGATGTTGCTTCTGCTTTACATTATCTTCACTACCAGTGCCCAACCGCGGTAATTCATTGTGATCTAAAGCCTAGCGCAATGTGCTTCTTGACAATGACCTCACAGCTCATGTTAGTGATTTTGGTTTGGCATGGTGATAGTCAGCTTAAAGTATGTGTATTTATATGCATGTCGCTTCGCATTTTACTCATATTTTGTGGAATTTGGACGGGTAATGTAATAATTTATTCTAATTCGTGGCATTTTTATGTGTAGGAGTCACTCGGAGGCAATGTGGGACGAAACTGCACGATTTGAAGCAAAAAGGGTAAAATGAAAAAATGAGCCAGTGTAGCACCCTCGGTAACGCCCAGCGCTACCCCTGGCACAGTTTACAGGTGCAGAAAATTTTCCAGCGTTAGGGCTAGCGCACCGCGCTACCATGGGCGTTGGGTGACGAGAAGTCTCCTATTTCATGCGGGATAAGGTTATTTCAGCCCTACACGCCCCCAACTCGTATAAAAGGGGTCCTAAACCTATTTTGGAGGAAGGCGTTGTTTAGAGTAACTTTTGACCAAGGGAGAATACAGATCCACCGTGGAGGCCCGGTTCCATATTTTCTTCCACCAAACTTAGTAATTTTTATGTTTCGTTGTATGATTTGTTATTTGGCTACCATATTTATGTAGAGCTAAACTTCACGATCTAGGGTTATGGTTTTTTTATGACTATTATTATGCAAATATTGATTTTGATTTCTTGATTTATCATATTAGTTTATTTATTCAATCATGCATTTAATTATTTTATTGCATGATCACCAATTTAATATTATCTATGAATCTATAATTGAACTCAAAAGTGGGAATTCTATATTTTATATAGGATTGAGTAGAGCAAGTTCTTGAACCCGGGCATCGACGAATGGATTCGCAGTTAGGATAGACATATGCTAATTCCCTTGCTTGGTTATTATACGGTAATTATAAATGCATTCTTGTTGACTCCAACTCTATAGACATAAAAGTGTTGGATTAGCATGAATATGCGAGTAGGATATCGAGCCCAAACTATGTGATTGAATAAATCCTCCTGCGGGTCAAGGGCTCCTTCTCCCTCCCCTTCTTCAAACTCCGATTCATATTTTTCATGACAGATTCTTATGAGCAGTATTAACCCCGTCAACCAATAAATCAGATAAATTAATTCAATTCACTAGAAGAATACAATAGGATTGTTATATAGTCCACGACCCTAGATCGTTTTCATTACATTCATATCATAAAAAGTTGTTTTGTTCAAAGTTTACTATTTATTTTCCTTTATTTTATTTAGTTTAGATTCAAGCACTTCTAGGTTTATCTTTGTTTAGATAATTAGGATAGTCTAATTTAGGTAATAGTTGATAACAAGTCTTGGTGGGTTCGACATCCGATTTCTAGTCACTTTATTACTTGGCGACCCCGTATATTTGCGTGTGCGTTTTGCCGCAACACATGGCTACTTGTAAAATTCAAAAGGGAAAGTAATGTGAATTAGTTCAGCTCTAAAGGAATCATTGGTTATACAGCTCCAGGTTATTTTTAATATTTTAATGAAGGTTAGTCTTAATAAACAACAATAACAATAAAATACCTAGTATAATCCCATATAGTGGGTACGCAGACTTTACCCCTACCTTGTGGAGGTAGAGAAGTTGTTTTCGATAGACCATCGGCTCACGAAAGCATAAGCACCACAATAATATAAAATTAAAAAAAAAAGATGGGACAACACCGAGAAGCTATGTAAAAGCAGCATAAATAACAAGATTGTAAGATCATGGAAATGCAAAAAACGACAAGCAGACAAAGAAACCTAATACCAACCAAATGCGAGAGCACGTACTAATACTACCGGTATGGATCTAGACTACCTAACCTACTATCCTAATCTTCGACCTCCACATCTTCCTATCAAGGGTCATGTCCTCAGTCAACTGTAGCTGCTCTATGTCATGCCTAATCATCTCACCCCAACTCTTCTTCGGCTTACCTCTACCTCTCCTAAGGCCCTCCAATGTCAACCCCTCACACCACTTACCGGGGCGTCTGTTCTTCTCTTCCTCACATGCCCAAACCATCTAAGACTTGCTTCCCGCATCTTGTCCTCAATAGGGTCCACAGCCACCTTATCTCGAATAACATCATTCCTAATCCTATATAATCTGGTGTGCCCGCACATCCATCTCAACATCCTCATCTCTGCTGCCCAAAAGTCCTGACTTTTTCGAGGCAAGGCTTCGACCCGTATCTGGCCAACTCCTCGAACTACTGGGTGAGGCATATTCATGAACTGGCAAAGTGAACTCTCAACTTGATCAGGAGAGCCTAGAGAGCTCTCTATCATTCCCCAAATTCCGACTAGCGCGGTTCTTTTTCTCGACCAATTTAAATTCCACCAACCTACAGTTATCCTTAAACTTCCGTGCTTGGTGGAGAAGAAGCGAACAAAAGTACGCTCGCTTGCTGTCTTGTTCTCTGTCGCGAACTGGGATCCTGCCTTCATCTTCTGGACATGGGAGCTCTTGACTGGCCAGTCCTATATAACATAGCCGGTCTGACCACCGCTCTATAAAACATACCTTTAAGTTTTTGTGGCACCTTCTTATACCATAATAGAACATTAATTTGTACGATAGCACTAATGCATTTTCTGGGTTTTTGGGTACAGAATATGGTATGGGAGGTGCTGCATCAACCTGGGGAGATGTCTCCAGCTATGATATTCTCCTGTTGGAGTTATTCACCGGTAAAAGTCCCGTCGATGAAACATTTCAAGATGGCTTCAACCTTCACTACTTTGTCAAAGATTCGTTACCAGATCGCGAATATTGTTGACCAAATAGTTTTGGAAGAAGCAGCATACAAGGGAGACCTCAAGACTGAACGGATTGAATTCTTGATTTCTCTTCTTCAAATTGGAGTAACATGTTCAGCAGAATATCCACAAGACAGAATGAATATGAGGCAGGTTCTTGATAGACTTGATTTAATCACAGACAGAATTCTAAGCGTCGGAGGGCAGAGTCATCCGATATCTGTGCTTGGGAGATAGCAAGTACCTGGAGCAATAGTAAAAGTGCATTTAAGCTGGCCCGAACACCACCATTTGGACCCCAAAAAACGGAGGAGGCAAAAGATTGTGTTGATGTGATGACCCAAAAGGTCATCACTTGCTTTTAAATTGAATTCTGTATTCCGAGGCCTTAAAAACCTCTCTTAGCATCGCCTCGATTTGCGTGCACAGTCCGGGCGCGTAGCTGGAAAGCTTAAATGAGAAAATCTGTGAAAAAAATAAATGGTAAATTTAGACTATAAAATGAATTAATTTGACTTCAGTCAACGTTTTGGGTAAACGGATCCGGACCCATGATGTGACGGTCCCGGAAGGTCCGTAGGACAATATGGGACTTGGGCGTATGCCCGGAATCGAATTCCGAGGTCCCAAGCCCGAGAAATGAATTTTTAAAGAAAATTGTTTTCTGAAATTGTTTAAAGGATTTGGAAATGAAGTTTGATCAGAACATGTTGGTATCGGGCCCGTATTTTGGTTCTGGCGCCCGGTACACGTCTTAAATGTTGTTTAAGAAAATTCTATGAAGTTTGGTAAGAAACGGAATCCGTTTGACGTGATTCGAGCCTTAATTGCAAAATTTGATGTTTTAAGAAGTTTGAAATATTTCATTGATTATGAGGTTAAATTCGATGTAAATGATGTTAATTGGGCGATTTGATCGCACAGATAAGTTCATAGGGTGTTTTTGAGTTAGTACGTATGTTTGGTTAGGAGCCCCGAGGACTCGGGTGAGTTTCGGATGTGTTTCGGAAGGTTTTAAACTCTTAAAAAGTTGCAGGTTTTCAGCCGTTGGTATTCTGATATTTCCTTCTTCGCGTTCGCGGGAGGACCCTTGCGAACGCGATGTGTTATTTATGCTGAAGGAAAATCCTTCTACGCGAACGCGAAGCTTTGGGGGGTCTACCCTTTGCGAACGCGGGCCTGGTATCGCGAACGCAAAGGCTTGTGGCCTGGTCAGGGGGAAGGGAAAATTATACCTACGCAAACGCGACCACTTGGACGCGAACGCTAAGGCTCGCGGAGTTACTTCTCCGCGAACGCGAGCCGTCTTCCGCGAACGCGAAGGCCTATCAGGCCTAACCCATGGGTAAGCAATCTTTGACTTATTTTCTTCCATTTTTATCAACACTCACTAGATTTCTAGGCCTAAAATATGTGATTAAGAGTAGAAAATTAGGGATTTGGGTAGAGTTAGGGCTTTTATATATTTAGGATTTAGACCTCGTTTTGGGGTCAAATATTGGAACTAATTATATATTCGGGCTCGTGTGTGAATGGGTGATCGGATTTTGGTCCGAACCTCGTATTTTGACCAAGCGGGCCCGGGGTCAATTTTTGACTTTTTGGGAAGAACGATTAGAAAGCTAAAATTAAGCATTTGAAATTGGATTGTTTAGCATTTAGTGATGTTATGAAGTCGATTATGTCTAGATACAATTGATTTGGAGCCGAATTCGAAAGGAAAGGCGGTGTTTGAGGCTTGAGTTGCCCGTGGAAGTTCGAGGTAAGTGTTTGGTCTAACATTAGCTTGAGGGATTATGAGTGTGTCCTATTTGCTATTAGTTTTCTTGTTGAGTACGACGTATAGGCATGGTGACGAGTATCTATACGTTGGTGTCAAACATGACCGTGGGTCTTTTGTGATTTTTATGACTTTGTTGTATTATTCATGCCTTGGTGAAAATTTTTATTTGTTGTGCAAAGTTGTGAAAAGAATTGTGACCTACGAACGTTGAGGAGCATTGCCTCCAGTTGTATAACGAATTGTGAAAGTATAAGTGATAATTGAACCTCTAGAGCTGTGGCTCGAGTTGTGAAGTGATTTGTGAAGTAAAAGTGAGAAAGAGAAGAGATCATTATGTTGCCTCCTTGCCGGGCTATTGTTGAGTTTTGGTTCCCTTGCATCATGTTCTTAATTGATATTACGGATACTTAGGTTGATGATTCTTTGCGTTAGGTAAGGATTATGGTTATAGCTGAGATAGTTAGATGTTGGAACAAGTTTGGGTATAGCTGAGGTAGTTAGGTGTTGTAACAAGTTTGGGTATAGCTGAGGTAGTTAGGTGTTGTAACAAGTTTGGGTATAGCTGAGGTAGTTAGGTGTTGTGACAAGTTTGGTTATAGCTGAGGTAGCTATATGTTCGAACAAGTTTGGTTATAGTTGAGGTAGTTAGAGGTTGTAACAAGTTTGATTATTGATGAGGTAGTTAAATGTCTGAACGAGTTGGGTTATAGCTGATGTAGCTAGATGTTGGAACAAGTTTGGTTATAGTTGTTTCTCCCTTGTCGGGACGTATTTACTTATGCTGTCGAATCCCTTGCCGGGATAGCGTAGACCTCTTGATCCCTTGTCGGGACTCTTGTTATAATTGTAAATATTATATATGGATCGGGTTGCACGCCTCAACAATATTATATATGGATCGGGTTGCACGCCGCAGCAATATTATATGTGGATCGGGTTGCACGCCGCAACAATATTATATGTGGATCGGGTTGCACGCCGCAACAATATTATATATGGATCGGGTTGCACGCCGCAACAATATTATATATGGATCGGGTTGCACGCCGCAACAATATTATATGTGGACTGGGTTGCACGCCGCAACAATATTATATGTGGATTGGGTTGCACGCCGAAATAATATTATATGTGGATCGGGTTACACGCCGCAACAATGATAAATGAAATGGGAGCGGGTGGCACGCCTGCCACGAGATATAGGAAATGGGATCGGGTTGCACGCCTGCAACAAGATATAGGAAATGGGATCGGCTATGCTGATACTACACTCTACACTCTTTTGTGCAGACCCCGGTGTTGTAGACTTCAGACCGTAGGTTGGAGGCTATTTTCAGTTTACGCGGAGATCCAAGGTAGACTTGCAGGCGTCCGCAGGCCCTAACGTTTCCTATATCCTTATTTCTTGTTTCATTTTCCATATATTCAGAAACAGTGTATTGATATTTTCTTTAGACTTTGTATGTAGTAAATCTTAGACCGTCTGTGATACTGTGACACCAGTTCTGGGTAATCGAGGTTCAAACAGTTGTATTAGATATTCGTATTCAGATAGCTTATGGCTTCTTTCTTCCGCTTATGTTAAATTCTGCTATTTATGCATCGCAGACCGGTGATAGATCAGCTACGTCTTCGGAGGCTTTGTGGAGGTTGGATAAGTTTCACCATGCTCTTCACTACTACTTTTAGCGGTACATCTTCTGAGGATCCTCAAGATTATCTAGACAGTTGTCATGAGGTTCACAGGAACATGGGGATCGTGGAGACCAATGGAGTCGATTTTGCTACTTCTCGCTTGTCTGGATCCGCCAAGACCTGTTGGAGATATTATTGTTTGGCTAGACCAGTGAGGTCGTCAACTTTGACTTGAGAACTGTTTACGCAGCTATTTCTGGAGAAGTTTCTCCCCATCACTCAGAGAGAGGTCCATCAGAGGCAGTTTGAGCATCTTCCAGCAGGGTTCTATGATTGTTACTCAGTACGAGATCAGATTCACCGACTTGGGCCGTCATGCTCCTATCATACCGCCCACTGTGAGAGAGTGAGGAGGTTCATTGAGGGACTTGTCCAGCCCGCTCAGTTAGCTAGAGGTGGAGGTAGAGGTATTAGAGGTGGAGGTGCAGGTACTGTTCTGGTTTGTGGTAGAGAAGCTTGGGTTTTGTTTTGCGCCGTGTCTGGTCATGCCTAGTGCTTCTTTGAGTGCCCCTGTTTATGTGTCTACCCCGGTGGGTGATTCTATTGTGGTGGATCGCGCCCATTGTTCATGTATAGTGGTGATTAGAGGTCTTGAGACTCGTGTAGATTTGCTTCCTCTGGACATGATCGATTTTGATGTCATATTAGGGATGGACTGGTTATCACCTTACCACGCTATCTTGGACTGTCATGCCAAGACTGTGACATTAGCCTTACCGGGTTTGCCTCGTTTAGAGTAGATAGGGACTCCTGGTCATTTTACCCGTAGTGTTATCTCCTATGTGAAGGCTCGGCGTATGGTCGGGAACGGGTGTTTGGCCTATTTGACCTATGTTCGTGATCCTAGTGCTGAGGTCCCTTCTATTAAGTATGTGCCCGTTGTTTGTGAGTTTCCTGAGGTATTCCCTTCGGACCTGCCAGGTATGCCACCCGACAGGGATATTGACTTTCGTATTGATTTGGCTCCGGGCACTCAGCCCATTTCTATCCCGCTGTATCGTATGGCCCCGCCTGAGTTGAAAGAGTTGAAGGGGCAGTTGCAAGACTTCCTTGAAAAGGGTTTCATTAGACCCAGTGTGTCGCCTTGGGGTGCGCCGGTGTTGTTCGTAAAGAAGATGGACGGATCCATGCGAATGTGTATAGATTACCGGCAATTGAACAAGGTTGCAATTAAGAATAAGTATCCGCTGCCGAGGATTGATGATTTGTTCGATCAGCTTCAGGGTGCCAAGGTATTTTCAAAGATTGACTTGAGATCTGGCTACCATCAGTTGAGGATTTGGGCACGAGCGGCATCTTAGAGTGGTTCTTCAGACTTTGAGGGATAGTCAGTTGTATGCTAAGTTTTCGAAGTGTGAGTTCTGGTTGAGTTCGGTTGCATTCCTGGGTCATGTTGTGTCAGCAGAGGGTATCCAGGTTGACCTAGAAGGGTGCCCAGTTCAGATGGTTAGATGAGGGTGAGGCGAGCTTTCAGAGGGTCAACACAGCTCTGACTACGGCACCGGTGTTGGTTCTGCGCACAGGTTCAGGGCGTTATACAGTTTATTGTGATGCATCTCATATTGGACTTGGTGTAATGTTGATTCAGGATGGAAAATTCATTCCCTATGCTTCGTGGCAGTTGAAGATTCATGAGAAGAACTATCCGGTTCATGATTTGGAGTTGGCAGCCATTGTTCACGCGTTGAAGATTTGGAGGCATTATCTATATGGCGTGGCATGTGAGGTGTCCACGGATCACAAGAGTCTTCAGTATTTGTTCAAGCAAAAGGAGTTGAATTTGAGGCAGAGGAGGTGGTTAGAGTTGTTGAAGGATTATGATATCACCACCTTATATCATCCGGGAAAGGCCAATGTGGTGGCCGATGCTTTGAGTAGGAAGTCAGCCAGTATGGGCAGTTTAGCTTATATTCCGGTCGGTGGGAGATCGCTTGCTTTGGATGTTCAGGCTTTGGCCAATCAGTTCGTGAGGTTGGATGTTTTTGAGCCCAGCCGTGGGTTAGCTTGCACAGTCGCTCGTTCTTCATTATTGGAGCGTATCCGAGATCGACAGTATGATGATCCCCATTTGTGTGTCCTCAGAGACACGGTGCAGCACGGAGGTGCCGAGCAGGTTACCCTAGGTGATGATAGGGTTTTGAGATTGCAGGGTCGAGTTTGTGTGCCTAATGTGGATGGTCTTCGAGAGTTGATTTTAGAGGAGGCCCACAGCTTCCGGTACTCTATTCATCCGAGCGTCGGAAAGAAGTATCAGGACTTGCGGCAGCATTATTGGTGGAGATGAATGAAGAAGGATATTTTTGCATATGTGGCTCGGTGTTTGTAAGTGTCAGCAGGTTAAGTACGAACATCAGAGGCCCGGTGGTTCATTTCAGAGGATTGAGCTTCCCGAGTGGAAGTGGGAGCATATCACTATGGATTTTGTTACTGGACTCCCACGGACTCAGAAGAAGTTCGATGCGGTGTGGGTCATTGTTGATAGGCTGACCAAGTCAGCGCATTTCATTCCTGTGGCATTCTCCTATTCTTCCGAGAAGTTAGCTGAGATCTATATCCGGGAGATTGTTCGTCTTCATGGTGTGCCCGTGTCTATCATTTTGGATCGAGGTACGCAGTTTACCTCACATTTCTGGAGAGCAGTTCAGCGAGAGTTGGGGTTGAGTTGAGCACGGCGTTTCATCCTCAGACGGACGGGCAGTCCGAGCGGACCATTCAGATTTTGGAGGATATGCTCCGAGCTTGTGTCATTGACTTTGGAGGCTCGTGGGATCAGTTTTTGCCTTTAGCAGAGTTTGCCTACAACAACAGCTACCAGTCAAGTATTCAGATGGCTCCTTATGAGGTCTTATATGGTAGGCGATGTCGGTTGCCGGTTGGATGGTTTGAGCTGGGAGAGGCTCGGTTGTTGGGTACGGATCTGGTTCAGGATGCCTTGGACAAGGTAAGGATTATTCAGGATAGGCTTCGTACAGCTCAGTCCAGGCAAAAGAGCTATGCCGGCCGCAAGGTTCGTGATTTGGCATTCATGGTCGGTGAGCGGGTATCGCTTCCAGTGTCGCCTAGGAAGGGCGTGATGAGATTTGGGAAGAAGGGAAAGCTTAGCCCTAGGTTCATTGGTCCGTTTGAGATTCTTGATCGAGTGGGAGAGGTGGCTTATAGACTTGCATTGCCGCCGAGCTTATCAACCGTGCATCTAGTGTTTCATGAGTCCATGCTTCAGAAGTATCACGGCGATCCCACGTATTAGATTTCAACACTGTCCAGTTGGACAAGGACTTGTCTTATGAGGAGGAGCCGGTAGCCATTTTAGACCGGCAGGTTCGTCTGTTGAGGTCGAAGAGTTTTCCTTCTGTTCGTGTTCAGTGGAGAGACCAGCCTCCTGAGGTCTCGACCTGGGAGTCCGAGTCCGATATGCGGAGCCGTTATCCCCATCATTTCCCCGACTCAGGTACTTCCTCTTCTGTCCATTCGAGGACGAACGATTGTTTAAGAGGTGGAGAATGTGATGACCCAAAAGGTCATCACTTGCTTTTAAATTGAATTCTGCGTTCTGAGGCATTAAAAACCTCTCTTAGCATCACCTTGATTTGCGTGCGCAGTCCGGGCGTGTAGCCAGAAAGCTTAAATAAGAAAATCTATGAAGAAAATAAATGATAAATTTTGACTATAAAATGAATTAATTTGACTTCAGTCAACGTTTTGGGTAAACGGATCCGGACCCGTGATGTGACGGTCCCGGAGGGTCCGTAGGAAAATATGGGACTTGGGCGTATGCCTGGAATCGAATTCCGAGGTCCCAAGCCCGAGAAATGAATTTTTAAAGAAAATTATTTTCTGAAATTGTTTAAAGGATTTGGAAATAAATTTTGATCAGAACATGTTGGTATCGGGCCCGTATTTTAGTTCCGGCGCCCGGTACAGGTCTTAAATGTGGCTTAAGAAAATTCTGTGAGGTTTGGTAAGAAGCAGAATCCGTTTGACGTGATTCGAGCCTTAATTGCAAAATTTGATGTTTTAAGAAGTTTGAAATATTTCATTGATTTTGAGGTTAGATTCGATGTTAATGATATTAATTGGGCGATTTGATCGCACGGATAAGTTCATAGGGTGTTTTTGAGTTAGTACGTATGTTTGGTTAGGAGCCCCGAGGACTCGGGTGAGTTTCGGATGTGTTTCGGAAGGTTTTAAACTCTTAAAAAGTTGCAGGTTTTCAGCTGTTGGTATTCTCATATTTCCTTCTTCGCGTTCGCGGGAGGACCCTCGCGAACGCGATGTGTTATTTATGCTAAAGGAAAATTCCTTCTATGCGAACGCGAGACCCAGGTCGCGAACGCGAAGCTTTGGGGGGTCTACCCTTCGCGAACGCGGGCTTGGTATCGCGAACGCGAAGGCTTGTGGCCTGGTCAGGGGGAAGGGAAAATTATACCTACTCAAACGCGACCACTTGGACGTGAACGCGAAGGCTCGAGGAGTTACTTCTCCGCGAACGCGAGCCGTCTTCCGCGAACGCGAAGGCCTATCAGGCCTAACCCATCGCGAACGCGATGACCAAATTCACCCAGTTATTTTAAGTTCCAAAAAACAGAATACAATACGGGATTTTCACCATTTTTCACAAACTTCTTCTTCTCCACACCTCTTGGGCGATTTTTGAAGAACTTCATCACCATGACCTCTTGGGTAAGTAATCTTTGACTTATTTTCTTCCATTTTTATCAACACCCACTAGATTTCTAGGCCTAAAACATATGATTAAGAGTAGAAAATTAGGGATTTGGGTAGAGTTAGGGCTTTTTATATATTTATGATTTAGACCTCGTTTTGGTGTCAAATACTGGAATTAATTATATATTCGGGCCCATGGGTGATCGGGTTTTGGTCCGAACCTCGTGTTTTGACCAAGCGGGCCCGGGGTCAATTTTTGACTTTTTGGGAAGAATGATTAGAAAGCTAAAATTAAGCATTTGAAATTGGATTGTTTAGCGTTTATTGATGTTATGAAGTCAATTATGTCTAGATACAATTGATTTGGAGCCGAATTCGAAAGGAAATGCGGTGTTTGAGGCTTGAGTTGCCCGTGGAAGTTCGAGGTAAGTGTTTGGTCTAACCTTAGCTTGAGGGATTAGGAGTGTGTCCTATTTGCTATTTGTTTTCTTGTTGAGTACGACGTATAGGCATGGTGACGAGTATCTATACATTGGTGTCGAACATGACCGTGGGTCTTATATTGTGATTTTTATGACTTCGTTGTATTATTCATGCCTTGGTGAAAATTTCTATTTGTTGTGCAAAGTTGTGAAAAGAATTTTGACTTATGAACGTTGAGGAGCGTTGGCTCCAGTTGTATAACGAATTGTGAAAGTATAAGTGATATTTGAACCTCTAGATCAGTGGCTCGAGTTGTGAAGTGATTTGTGAAGTAAAAGTGAGAAAGAGAAGAGATCAATATGTTGCCCCCTTGTCGGGCTATTGTTGAGTTGTGGTTCCCTTGCATCGTGTTCTTAATTGATATTACGGATACTTAGGTTGATGATTCTTTGCATTAGGTAAGGATTATGGTTATAGTTGAGGTAGTTAGATGTTGGAACAAGTTTGGGTATAGCAGTTAGGTGTTGTAACAAGTTTGGGTATAACTGAGGTAGTTAGGTGTTGTAACAAGTTTGGGTATAGTTGAGGTAGTTAGGTGTTGTGACAAGTTTGGTTATAGCTGAGGTAGTTATATGTTGGAACAAGTTTGGTTATAGCTGAGGTAGTTAGAGGTTGTAACAAGTTTGATTATAGCTGAGGTAGTTAAATGTTGGAACAAGTTGGGTTATAGTTGATGTAGCTAGATGTTGGAACAAGTTTGGTTATAGTTGTTTCTCCCTTGTCGGGACGTATTTACTTATGCTGTCGAATCCCTTGCCGGGATAGCGTAGACCTTTTGATCCCTTGTCGGGACTCTCGTTATAATTGTAAATATTATATATGGATCGGGTTGCACGCCTCAACAATATTATATATGGATCGGGTTGCACGCCGCAGCAATATTATATGTGGATCGGGTTGCACCCACAACAATATTATATGTGGATCGGGTCGCACGCCGCAACAATATTATATATGGATCGGGTTGCACGCCGCAACAATATTATATATGGATCGGATTGCACGCCGCAACAATATTATATATGGACCGGATTGCACGCCGCAATAATATTATATGTGGATTGGGTTGCACGCCGCAAAAATATTATATGTGGATCGGGTTGCACGCCGCAACAATGATAAATGAAATGGGAGCGGGTGGCATGTCTGCCACGAGATACAGGAAATGGGATCGGGTTGCACGCCTGCAACAAGATGTGAAAAGAAAGTGAAATCTGCCTTTGTTTTCCTTATTCTTGTTAGAGGGTGGTTTTTGATTCCTTAATAATTTTCTTGATATTCTAGTTTTACTTGTTATTCCTCGAAGCATGTTTCCCCTCCCATCTTTATTTGTTTATCTCTGCTTTAGTTTCCGCTGTATATTATACAACTGCACAAGTTTATTTAGTAGTCTGGTCCTAGCCTCGTCACTACTTCGCCGAGGTTAGGCTAGGCACTTACCAGCACATGGGGTCGGTTGTGCTGATACTACACTCTGCACTCTTTTGTGCAGACCCCAGTGTTGTATACTTCGGACCGTAGGTTGGAGGCTATTTTCAGTTCAAGCAGAGATCCAAGGTAGACCTGCAGGCGTCCGCAGGCCCTGGCGTTTCCTCTATCCTTATTTCCTGTTTCATTTTCCATATATTCATAAACAGTGTATTGATATTTTCTTCAGACTTTGTATGTAGTAAATCTTAGACCGTTTGTGATACTGTGACACCAGTTCTGGGTAGTCGAGGTTCAAACAGTTGTATTAGATATTCGTATTCAGATAGCTTATGGCTTCTTTCTTTCGCTTATGTTAAATTCCGCTGTATAAATGTTATTATTATTATTAAAATTGCTAATGAATATAAAATGAGTGAAAAGGGTAAATTGTGAAATTAATTGGCTTGCCTAGCTCGTACTAGTAGGCGCCATCACGACTTCCGAGGGTGGGAATCCGGATCGTGACAGTTGAACTCTTTCAATTTGCAATATTTATTATTTCCATCAACTTATCTCTTACATTCCTGTAAGTTAAACCAGGCTGCTTTTGGAAAAGCTAGTTGGAAGAGATTGATTGTGTAAGTGCCTAAATCAGCTATCTTTTATCGATTACAAAAGCTCTAAAATCTTTAAAATTGAAGTGTTTAGTTTAAGCTGGCTTTACCACTCCTAAATGAGAAGCTTTATTTGATTAATTAGTTGTCAGTCTTTCTTAAGAGGAAGGAAAATGACATCAGTTACATCATCATTCTTTTTGGGCGACCGCCTATCGATTTGATTTTCGTCCTCAATCAAACCGAATCTAGCTAAAAACGGAACAAAGAGATCAAGGAGATGGAACTAGACGAGCACTTGTTTATAAGTATCTAACTTTCGATCATATCTTTTTCAAACATCGTGATGAAAATACAATGAGGGAGAATGATTTTTAAAGTATATATATATTACATCCCAGAGGGGCTATAATAGGAGATATCATTATTTCTGGTAAAATAGTTCCTATAAAAATGGGAAATGCCCAACCTTTGAGTGCGGTTTGAACTATTGATTTATATAATATTGATTTATGTAATTGGAAATAACCGTGTAATAAAGAACTTAACTTAGTATTCAGTCCATGCTTTCTCTCATTCTTTTTGTTTTTTTTTTCTATTAACAAGGTCATGCCAACAATTATCGAGGGGGCATTTGCACAAAAATAGTAGTAACAAATAAGTTGGTGAAAAAGTAGATGAAGGAAAACCTAAATAACATCTTGCTTTAAATGTGAAGGAAAATGATTTTCACCCAAAAGTGAGAGGTGTCCTTTTCCCCCTTTTAAAAGCACCCGAAAAATGAATTATTTTGTCAAAAATAAAATATTTTCCGTCATACCAGACACACCCTAAGGACCAGCTTTAAAGATACCTCCTTACAATGGTGCTGCAACACCTTCACAAAATTTACTCTCAACTATGTAGACCTTAAATGTGAACACAGTATTGTAATAGTACCACCACAGTACCAAAAAAGCATAAACCGGAAATCATGACAACCAGAAAACTGCAACTCATAAGGGCTAAGGCCATTTTTGGATTCTTTGTGGCACCCTAGTACAGTTGGTGAAGGCAATACTGAACATTATGCAGCAATTTTGACATCGGTGGGATTTTCAGTCACTTGCCAACACAACAGACTATCCAAATTGAAAAACAAAATTTTTCCACATTCATCAAGAAACAAAAAGAATTTCCTGTGTCTAAGGAATTAATGAAACAAAATTCTACAGTAGGAAAACATCTATTCTTTGTCAACAAATGATGACTCTGCAAGGTCAATGGCACGGGCAAGAGCAGCAGCTTTATTTTCACATTCCCTTTGCTCATCAGCAGGGTCACTATCGGCCACTATACCTGCCCCAGATTGGAGATGAGCAATCCAGTCCCGTCGCTTATTGGCATCTTTGTATGAGTACATGGTGTCATAACGTGTTCCAGTTGGAAATACAATGGTTCTCAGAGCCAAGGCAATGTCCATTTCACCGGTAAAGGAAATGCCTCCAAATCCACCACTGTATGGTCCACGCCTTGTGACTTCCAACTGATCAATTAGCTCCATGGCTTTCACCTAAATCAAGCAAGAGGAATGAAGTATTTATTGCCCCTTCCGAAACACACAAAGAAATTGAAAATTATCACAGCTATATATACTGATCAATTAGCTCCATGGCTTTCACCTAAATCAAGCAAGAGGAATGAAGTATTTATTGCCCCTTCCGAAAAACACAAAGAAATTGAAAATTATCACAGCTATATATTCCTTCATGAAACGCCTCAAACCACATCAATAATTCTTGCAAGTTCCAGTTCAGGGACCTTTAACACATATAACCTTACCGATATTAGCCTCAGCCCTCTGCACCCCCAGCCCCCACCCCACCGTCTCACTTTGTTTTTCTTTACTCTAGCACAGTAATCGGTGGTTCATCTGTTAATACTTGGTAAGAGATGAGATAAGTAAACTTTCTATTCAGTTATCAATATTTCCAACAACTGATCAAATTCGGAAGAAGTGGCACCAAAGACTAGGGCCATCAGCTTATCCTGTTCCCATTATTTATAACATTTGGCGGCAGAAAGTACCCACAACTCAAATAACCAAGACACTCCTTTTTAAAAATTATTACTCCCTACGTTCCAGTTTATGACACTATTTCCTTATTAGTCTGTTCCAAAAAGAATAATATATATTTATATTTGGAAACAATTGACGTTTAACTTTCCATTTTACCCTAAATGAGAAGCTTTTATAGCCACAGGCATGTTTAAGACCAAATTCAAAAGTGTTTCTTTCTTAAACTCCATGTCAAGTCAAGTAAATTGGAAGGAGGGAGTATTATTTTAAAAAGTAAAAGATGATTGAAGAACCTTAGGTGCTCCACTAACGGTTCCAACAGGAAGCGCAGCACGCAGAGCATCCCAGCTACTCAAATGGTCGAGTAGTTCTCCAGTAACCTGCATATTTTGGACAAGAGCAAACTCGTAACAAGCCAGACAAATCATTAAATTTCACAAAATTCAAGTCTGCCGCGCTTCTGTAACCACTGAAATATGGATTAAAGAAAGCAAGGTTTTGTTGTACTCAAGGAAAAGACCTTGATGCAAGTAACTTTTAAATGTTCAATCCCATGTAAAGGAATAGCTATAATTAAACACAAATTCATCTGAGAAGAACTCACCGTGGAGCTGATGTGCATGACATGGGAATACCGTTCAACGTTCATTAGTTTCTCAACTTTCACTGAACCAGGTTTTGAGACCTGAATTAAGAACCAAAATTAATAAAATATGATTGAAGTGAAAGACAACTTCAATAATATGCTTACAATGATTCTAACATGAGAAGTAACCAAACAAATAAAATTGAGTAGGAACCTAGCAATTCAAATGGATAGAAGTTCAGTGAGCGCCAATGCCTTGTGGTGCGGCCCTTTCCCGGACCCTACATGAATGCGGGATGACTTGTGCACCGGGCTACCCTAGTGAGCACCAATGCCAGGGCCTAAAAGGAGGATGAATTGCATACTACACTGTACAATTGATTTAAATTTTAATAACACTACACCAAGAGGAGAATTGATTGTCAAAATGTTAGCATCTGAAAGCCATATAGAATCTTGACTCTGCATCCAACTAGCAAGATCTATATTAATTCCCTATAGTTTTTAATGCATATCTTGGTATTTGACTAGGCATGTTATGATTATGCATCAGAGTTTTAACTAGTTGTATGGACAGGCAGAAGCAAGCTCAATATAGGAGCGGAAAGGAACATACAACATCAGAGAATTCCATAAGCAAATTCATGCTAGAGTAAAAAGACGATTAACTTCTTAGTTTTAACACTACTTGATCCAAAACAAGAACAAAATCATTAGATGACAGAGAACAAGACGTTACACGCATAATGACAGCCTTAAGTCCTTAACATATATAATAAAGGTCAATGTAGCCAGAGGAAGCTGGAAGATAAATAAAAAGGAAAATTAGGAGTGTTAACCTTTCCAACATCATTTCTTCCCAAGTCAACCAGCATTATGTGCTCTGCACACTGTTTCTCATCGTGCAAAAGTTGATTTTCCAACATATAATCTTCCTCAGGTGTCTTACCTCTCCTAATAGTCCCTGCTAGGGGTCGATTAGTAACTGTTTTCTGACAAAGAAAAAAGAGAGGATAATATTAAGACTATTAGGAAAGCTGTTAATGCTAGACAAATGAGAGATGGAATTTGGGGGTGAAATCAACTCAAACCCAGAAAATAGAATTAGAATGCAATCTGCAAAGTAGAATGGAAAACATCAGAGTTGATTTACCTTCTTAACTCGAGTAAGAATTTCTGGACTAGAAGCAACAAGAATACACCCCCTAGCCTGATCAAAAGATATTCTTCATGAGAGACCTAGGAAAAGAAAATAGAATTTGAAGAGTCAATGTTTCAAAGAAAGCAGGCCCACCTGTAGATAAGTCATATAAGGACTTGGATTTACGATTCTTAGAGCTCTGTATACTTCAAATGGATCCGCAAACGTTCGTCTTTCAAAACGTTGGCTAAGAACAATTTGGAAAATGTCCCCAGCCAAGATATGCTCCTTGGCATTCAAAACAGCCTTCTGGTAGTCTTCGCGTGTCATGGTCGACTTTTTCAATGAAGTACCAAATTGGCTAGTGTGAAGTTTTATCGACCCTGAAGCCAACCTAGGACTAAAATAAGAAACCAGTACAACCAAATGAATGAGAGGAAAGGAGCAGAAATAAGGTAATTATTTTTGGAAGAAAAAGTGAAATAACTTACGGGACAATATCATGTACTCTAGACATCAATGCTTCTAATCTGGTCATACCATCATTGTAGGCCTCCTCTACTGAAGAAAACTGATCTAACCGCACCCAATGTATGACAAATGCTTTCTGGTATAAAGAAGAAAATCAGATAATGGACCATAATACCATATACAGCGAATAAAACATCTATTCAACTGCAAATATTGGTCTCTAAGAACTAATTCATACTAAGTTTTATTTAATTAATAACCAAGATGCATTTTGACGCAAAACTTGATGATTCAGAAACACTAACTACTAGAGTTGATCATAGAAGTACTCAAACCAGAAAAAGTCAATGAGAAGTAAAGAGAACAGTCCATGGTCAATGGTTGAAAGTCTATGACGAATTTGAAGAAATCGATCCCAATTACAAAAAGTGAAATCGAAGTGCTCTTATTGAGGTACTTCAACGAGAGGTCAAGTGTATGTTCGTGAATCAGATGGGCCCTAGAACAAAATAGGATAATCTGGAAAGCAAGATATAATGAAGGTTTAATGAGGACTGAAAATTAAATTACCTTCTCCACATGATCAAACACAATTACATCATCATAAAGACCTAGATGAAGATCAGGAAGGTTTCTATCATCCATAGGAGCATTTGAAAAAGGAATCTTCTTTTTCTCTACATAACGCACTGTATCATATGAAAAGTAACCAACCCAACCTCCTGCAAAGGAAAAAACACAGCATTAGGTATGCTAAACTTTCACTCTCTTCCCACATGAAATCTGTGTATAGAGGTATCAATTATCATGTACTGACATCTAAAACTTTGGCCTAGTCTTATTCAACACATAATCTCTATTCATCATCCCTCTTTCTGACTTTCCGTTGACATGGATCCTTACTTTATTTTAGATAAATTCTCACTATATTCAATTCAAGTATAGGTAACTACCATACTCTTTCAATTATTACAATCTCCTTGTATTGGTTGTATAAATCAATACAACAATTTTCTCCCTCTCTCTTTCTCTTTCATTCTCCTACTATAAACTAGATTTGCTAATAGATTAATCTTTGTATGTATATTTCAGATCTCTTTTTGTTTCATGTTGTGGGAAATCAAAGCATTTAAATGTCTCTAGAATTACTGTCACAACAAAAGATAAACAAATCATTTCTATTTTTTTATAGATTGTATCATTTCCTTATTTAAGTGACTCAACTTTTTCCCTTTTTCGTCGTACAATAACTGTATTACTTCTTCGTCGTTGATGCAGGGAGAAAAAACCATTGCATTGCAAAAGTATCAGGTGCAAAGCATGGGCTAACTTCCAGTTATACACCGAAAAAATTAAAAATAACATATCTGATTAAGATTAAAACTGCAGCCTGCATGCCATCCATTAGACACAAAACAAGAAATTTAATTTGAAGGATATTGCAACTGAAAGCTGGGATAACAAAGACAGTTAAATAAGCATAGCTGTGCTGTCAGAATAACAGATTTAGAATTGGACTGAATTAAACAACAAAACGCAGAGCAGCTTGGCAAAAATTATTCAAATTGCCGAACAATTTAACACTGTGATTTGCCTTTCACATGAGGCAGTTAATTGACATTGAACTGCAAGTGCTTCTATGCACAGTACACCAAGCTAGATTAGTATTCGTACTAATAAACTCAAGCATTAGAAGTATAATTTATTACCACAAAATGCCTCGGGAAGCTCATCTATACATTGAGGTTTCCATCTTTCCATAATCCTACGAGGAACGATCATTGGATCTTCCACAAATTCTTCTGTCCTCCTTCCTTCATGGTGATCCATAATTGTCACCATGTTCTCTTTTGCAACAAGTTCCATTGTCGGCTGAGCCCCAATCACACTATATCGCCCCTAGCATAATTAACTCATCAATAAACATAGCAAGCTGTAACCAACCAAGCAAGTAACTTCTGTTATATTCAGAATTGTGCCGGTGCAGGCATGTAATTAGCACAAAAAATCAGTCATTCCCCATGTTATCTTTGAGAATATAAGTACTCCCTTCTTCCAAGGAGGATGCCATTATCTTTATTTGGGTCCAAAGCAGTTTTTCTTTGGATGATCTGTGACTGAAACAATTTAAACTATTTTTAGCTATAAAAAGCTGTGAGTTTTAGTATTTTATGTGGTTTTTGAATATATGAATTTCATTCAAACCCATCATTCTTTTTAAGACAGAGTTCCATTGGCTATTCCAGTTTCAATCATGTAACTAAACAGAGGTAGAACAAGGAGCTTACAACATTAGAAGCTTTCAAACCAGGCTCCACAGACTCGAACAAGAAGCTTGGAGCTTCCCTATCATCTTCCTTCACCAGACAGCGGTAAGCGAGGACCGGAGTTAAGTGGTCGGAGAATATAGACCTGTAAAGGGGGATCAAATTCCCATGCTTGGCAGCTTCCTTGAACTTCACTGAATTGTCCACTGCACAAACTAAACCATCTCAAACCCAGAAAGCAGCCAAAAGTTACCTTCATGAAATTAATGTCAAGCGAATTAAATTAGTGATAGGTATACTCTTTTTTTATTAAGAAATTTGGACCATTTCACGATTTGTGCGCCTCAACCTTGCGAAGGGGCCATGCTAATCTATTTACAGCAGTGCATATAACTGCTGTCCTTGACCCGACCTGTATATATTGCTGAATTTGTTTATTCAACTCCTAAATTGGAGAGGGGTGCGGGGGGCGTAGTCAAATCATGAGGTAAGCTCCTTTCCAGGCTCATATCCGGAAGTGGATGCCATCGGCCTCAGAGGAGAGGGAAGGTGACATGGTATTCTATGCATTCAATGACAAGTCCGAGTTGACTCTGACATAGGAGTAATGAATGCAATAGCAATCTGCACCCACTGACTTAAAATACAGATCTGCCTCTGAACTAAATGGACAGAGAGAGTATAAAGGGTTCTATTCGAATCTATACAGGAAGTTGAAAGTTTTTCAAAAAGTAAATATTAACAATAAGTTTGAGTCCATTTCCACAAAGAAGAAATGAAGGCAGCACAACTTTACACTCACAACTTAAAATTCCGATACTGGGTGCTTGACTTAGATACACACACACACACACACACATATAAGTGTATAGGTACAAATATATGTGTGTGTTATATATATATATATATGTGTGTGTGTGTGTGTGTGTGTGTGTGTGTGTATGTATGTATGTGTATATATATGTGAATAGAAAGAGATAGTAAGTTTTGGAATTATATATATGTGCTAAGTTGAAGTCTATTGTCACAGAGAAGCAGTGAACACAATGGACGCAGACGGCAGACCACTCACTTAAAAAATTTCATCCATCTCTAAATTAAATAGGCATAGAGGTTACTGATGAAGGTGGCGAACTAACATATAATTCAAATTTTGGAATACAAATATTAATACTAAATATATAGCTGAGTAACCATGCATTGGAACTCTGAACTCAATGAATTAAAATTGTAGAACCATCTCTGAATTAAAAATGCATGGACGGTACCAAATTAAGGTGACGAAACTTAATATATAGGTGAGATTTTGAAATACACACACACACCAATGCCAGGGGGGGAGCTAGGGCATGGAAGTTCGCATAAGGCCAGTTTTTTATGTATATACATCAAATGTTTAATCCCCTTGGCTTCTTTGCGTGTTTACGTTTTTTTGAATTTTTTGAATCCCCATAGCGAAAATCTTGTCTCCACTACTGATCAGTGCTAAGTATATAGTTGACTAACCAATGCACTAGAATTTTGAACCCGCCAACTTAAAAATTTTGGATCCATCTCTGAATTAAACAGGCATACAGGGCACCGAATGAAAGTGGTGAAACCAAATATATATGCTTCTGAGATCCTCTTTGTGTTTTAGTCTGTCCCAAAAAGAATTAACGCCTTCCTATATTTAAAAATAATTTAACTGTAAACTTTTCATTTTAACTTTAACGAGATTGATGTATAGCCCTACAAATGTCTATGACATGTTTTAGACCGCAAGTTTCAAAGACTGAAACAGCCTCACATAAATTATATATTAATGTTAAATATACAGCCGAGCAACCAATGCAGTGGAACTCTGAATCAGATAACTTTAAATTCTGGATTCGCCTCTGAATTACTAAATCAACAGTGAGCATTACCTAATGAAGGAGGAGGAGAAACGGCGGAGCATTTGAGATTCCGAACTCGGGAAGCAGCAGCTACAGGGGAGCTGGATAAAGAGAGGGAAGTGGCCGTTGAAGCGGCAGAGTGACCGGAAAAAATGGAGGAGCGGTGGCCGGAAACGGTGGGAACCGGCCGGTGAGATAGGGCTAGGGTTTTCATGACTTGTTACAGCATTTGTTTGAGCTTTGGAAAAAAATGGAGAAGGGAGAATAATGGATGCTGATTTTTGAATGTTATTTTATAGGATACGAAATAAGATTGTGTTTAGTTGTTTCTTAGAACAGTGAAATGTTTGCAGAAAGGGGTGGTTTTTTTTTGTTTTTTCTTTTTGGGTAGGTCTTAGTTACTAGGTTTTACGTACAAGAACCTAATATATGGTGAATTAAATATCATATCTTTAGTATAATTGCTAATTAAAAATTAGCCATAGTTTCAAAAGTAATAAAAATTTAATTATTTTTTACGTGAAAATAAAATTTGAACAAAATATCTTTAAAATTCGAAAATATTCTAGCATAATGTGCTGGAGTTCGAATTTTTTACATATGAGTTCCATCATAATAAGTTGGAATTGATAATGTGCTAGAGTTCCAATGTAATATGCTGGAAGTTTATACGTAAGAGTTCCACAATTCAGCATATTATGCCGGAGCTTTCTGCGTTTCAACTTAGATACTTTTATCCAGATTTTATCTCCACCTTAAATAATAATTACTTATTCAATAACTTTACATATACTAGCTATTTTTTTAATAACCACTGGTAAAACTAACTATGCCCTGCTATTTTGACAGAATTCGCCAATAGTGACAATAACCATTAGAGAATAACAAAGTCGGATTTAGGATTGAACCTTATGAGACTGTCTCTCGGTTGGAGTTCCTAATCTATCATAATTTATTTTATTAGGTTCTAGATTTATTCTTTGTACTTATTGGTAAAAAAATTAACATCAGAGACGGAGGGGTGTTTATCGGGCGGATAATCACTCTTAACGGTTCAGCTTAATGGTTATTGGATTATAAATGTAGTAATCCGTTAGTCATCTAACAAAATAACGGGCGGATTGGTATCGGATTAACAATTATCGGGCAGCTTATCGGCTAAACCAAATAGAATTTGTTTGAACAATCATTCAATCAATACCAAAATTTTAATACCATCTAAGATCTAACCAAACGTTATTTTTTAATTAAGGAGTCTTGAAGACTACTTATAGTGTCATACACGTATTAACCAAATTTTTAATACCATCAAGACTACTCATACAGACATACATGTATTAATCATTGAGATTTCGATTTTTCGACTTCTCAGTTCTTGATTCAGGAGAGAGACGAGATTGACGACTTCTCTGCCTCGGGTGGCTGCAGACAATTGAGAATTAAAAAATAGAAATTAGGAATTTCGCCATTTAGGGTTTCAATAGTACTTTATATACATGGGGGTAAAAGTATAAATATAAAAATTCTTAACGGGTTAACGGTTTACCCTAAAAGAAAATTGGGTAATTCGCCCCAAACCATTAAGTCGTTAATTATAAAATCTCAATTTGTTCACCATCCATTACCCCAATAATCCGATACCAATAAGCCAATAAGTTATCGTTTCAGTTCGGTTAACGATTGCGGTTCGATTTTGAACAGCCCTAGCCGCCTTATAGGAAGCATATACTGGCACACTCGTGTTATTATCATTTTCGAGACTTTATTTGTTAAAACCACCAACCCCTAAAAAAAATTAAGGAGCAACAAAAATCAGTGAGCTAGAATTTATTGTAAAAATAGCACGGTCTAGCCAGTTTTCGGATTGGTCATTCAAAATAGCCAGCGTTTATCAAGTCAATGAAAAATAGCCACTATTTTGCTGCAACAGAGACTGGTCCAGCATAATATACTGGAGTACGGTGCACCTGTATATGAACTTCCAGCATATTATGCTGGAACTCCAACACACGGAAAGTTCCAGCATAATATACTGGAGATTCGAGCACTTGTGTATGAACTTCCAGCATATTATACTGGACCGGTATACTTTGCTGGAACTCCAGTATATTATGCTGGAGTTCTAGTGTACTTATGCTGGAACTCCATCATATTATGCTGGAGTGTTAGTAAAACTATATTTGTAAAATAATTCTGGAAATATAAATGAACATAAACAGAAATGAACATAAACAGAAAACCAATTTGAGCCCACTGAATTCACAGTGTTTCCTTAAGGAATTTAATCCCCTCCTAGTACCCAAGGTTATGGATTATTTCCTCCCAGGATAGAACGAATTACACACTGGTGTAGTGGTACTTCAAACCCCAGTGTTTCAGCGAACACAAAGTTTGGTAGCAAATCACACTTACTGTTGCTTTGGTTGATGCTAAAAGTATGCAGAAGAAGGAGGAGAAACTCAGAAAATCGTAGTAAAATTCTGAGCAGAATAGTGTTGTATTTTATAGCCAAAGTTGGGCTGAAATCTGAAGAGGTGCAACTCTTCAGAATGGCTATTTATGCAAAATGGCCACAGCATAAATGCCATTACATAAATGGCTATTTACTCAACAATAAAGAGGGAAAATTGAAGAGGGTAGTTAATTTTCTGTTACCAAAACAGAAAAAAGGGATTGGAGGATTTAATATTAATATTTATTTTAATATTAATATTCTGTTATTAAAATAAATATTTAATAACATTTCTGTTAATATTTTACTATTAACAAATAAATTTGGCCCAAAAAGTTAATCAATCAATCGATCATTTGACCGAATCCGAATCCAAAGCCGAAGTCGAAGCCGAGCCGAGCGAGCGACGACAACGACGGCGCGAGGCTTGCCTTCTTCTCAACTCTTTAAGAGCTAGAAGAAGAGCAATTGCTTATATACCCATAAAAAATCTCTTCCTCTTCCAATATGGGACAATGTCCCTTTACCAGGGGGGAAAACTTAAAATTTCACTCAAAAATTTTATTTTCCTCCATTTCCCATTCACCCTCTTTTAAGTATTTAATATATTAAATACATAAAAACCCAACAATCCCCCACATGAATGGGGAATGGCTATATCACGGAAGTATGCATGAAAAACTGTGTGATTCGCAAGCAAGGATTAGTTGCATCTGGATAAGTAGGTTTCCCTTTTAACTTTCCGTAGTGAACTTATGTCGGATATACTCGATCAATCGGTAGATTTGATATCTTTGAACCGTCAAACTTTGGTGTATACCTAGACAACCACAAGTCACACAACCAACCCTTAACCGTCTTTGGTTCTCATTGTTGTGTTCGTTTCAGCCATGAACACCGCCTGGTTTCATAAGTGCGTAGAGAACTGGCCTTACAAAGTTCTCCTTGAAGCGGCTAACACTTCACACTTACATAGGTGATTCCTAAACGTGTCATCCCGTAGATACATTATTTGATATAACCCGTATCAAATTTAGAAATTATTAAAAAGCCTTAATGCTTTATCCTTGGTACTGAACATTGTTTCATCACGAGAATGGACCAAAAGTTTAGCTGACAATGTTGAACCGTCATTAATGACTTTGTTTGATCTCCTTGAACCTAGATCTTGGGATCTCCCGTCTTCTAGGTATAGTTACCGCCACTATGACTTGTTCTCGGCCACAATCTCATTCCCCTTGATGACTTCTCAACTACCTCTCTAGTTAGGCCTTTTGTAAGTGGATCCGACATATTATCACTTGACTTTACATAGTCAATCGTGATAATTCCTCTAGAGAGTAATTGTCTAACAGTTTTATGTCTTCGTCGTATATGATGAGATTTACCGTTATACATAACGCCCCCAGCCCTTCCAATTGCCGCTTGACTATCGCAATGTATGCATATTGGTGCCAACGGTTTGGGCCAAAATGGAATATCTTCCAAGAAATTCCGGAGCCATTCAGCTTCTTCACCGGCTTTATCTAAGGCTATGAATTCAGCCTCCATTGTAGAGCTGGCAATACAAGTTTGTTTGGAAGACTTCCAAGATACCGCTCCTCCACCAGTAGTGAATACATATCCACTTGTGGACTTGGAATCAGTTGATCCGGTGATCCAATTTGCATCACAGTATCCCTCAATGACCGCAGGATATTTACTGTAGTGCAAAGCAAAGTACTGGGTATGTACTAAATACCCCAAAACTCGTTTTCATGGCCATCCAATGAGATTGACCTGGATTGCTCGTATATCGACTCAATTTACTTATAGCACAAGCTATATCTGGTCGTGTACAATTCATGATGTATATTAAGCAACCCAACACACGAGCATAGTCCAATTGTGATATGCTTTGGCCTTTGTTCTTTGCTAATGCAAGATTCACGTCAATTGGAGTCTTTGCAACTTTAAAGCCCAAGTGCTTGAATTTTTCAAGTACTGTCTTAATATAATGAGATTGTGACAATGCCAAACCTTGAGAAGTCTTATGGATCTTAATTCCCAGAATTAAATCAACAACTCCCAAGTCTTTCATATCAAACTTCCTAGTTAGCATACGCTTAGTAGCATTTATGTTGGCAATGTCATTACTCATTATGAGCATATCATCCACATATAAGCAAACAATGACTATGTGATTTGGAACATTTTTAATGTACATACATTTATCACATTCATTTATCTTAAATCCATTTGACAACATTTTTTGGTCAAATTTAGCATGCCATTGTTTGGGTGCTTGTTTTAATCCGTAAAGGGACTTAACAAGTCTACAGACCTTCTTTTCTTTACCTGGAACCACAAACCCTTCAGGTTGTTCCATGTAAATTTCTTCCTCCAACTCTCCATTTAAGAAGGCCGTCTTAACATCCATTTGATGAATTTGAAGACTATAAACTGCAGCTAATGCTACTAACGTTCGTATGGACGTAATTCTTGTAACCGGAGAGTATGTATCAAGATAGTCAAGACCTTCTCGTTGTCTATACCCTTTGACTACAAGTATTGCCTTATATTTGTCAATAGTGCCATCATCTTTCATTTTCCTCTTAAAGATCCATTTAGAACCCAACGGTTTATTTTCAGGAGGAAGATCAACCAATTCCCATGTATGGTTGTTCAGTATGGATTCTATTTCACTATTGACTGCCTCTTTCCATAACAATGATTCCGAAGAAGACATAGCTTCTTTAAATGTTTGAGGCTCATTTTCCAATAAGAAAGTCACAAAATCTGGTCCAAATGAAGTAGACGTTCTTTGACGTTTACTACGTCTTGGATCCTCCTGGTTAAGTGTACTTTCTTTTGTTTCTTCCCGAGGTCGTTTAGATCCTTCACCAATCGACTCACATTCCTTTTTATACGGATATATATTTTCAAAGAACTCAGCATTATCTGATTCTATAACCGTATTATTATGAATGTCGGGATTTTCTGATTTATGAACCAGAAATCGATATGCTTTACTATTAGTCGCATATCCTATGAAAACACAATCAACGGTTTTCGGTCCTATTTTTACCCTTTTGAGTTTAGGAACTTGCACTTTTGCCAAACACCCCCACACTTTAAAATAATTCAAGTTGGACTTCCTTCCTTTCCATTTTTCATATGGAATGGATTGTGTTTTGCTATGGGGTACTCGATTTAGTATTCGGCTAGCCGTAAGAACGGCTTCCCCCCACAAGTTCTGTGGCAAACCAGAACTTATCAATAATGCGTTCATCATCTCCTTTAATGAACGATTCTTTCTTTCTGCAATCCCATTGGATTGGGGCGTGTAAGGGGCCGTTGTTTGATGAATAATTCCATATTCTAAACATATTTGTTCAAAAGGAGATTCATATTCACCACCCCTATCACTTCTTATCATTTTGATTTTCTTGTTAAGTTGCGTTTCAACTTCATTTTTGTATTGCTTGAATGCGTCTATTGCTTCATCTTTACTATTAAGTAAGTAAACATAGCAATATCGAGTACTATCGTCAATAAAAGTTATGAAATACTTCTTTCCACCGCGAGATGGTATTGACTTCATGTCACAAATATCTGTGTGAATTAAGTCTAAAGGATTTGAATTCCTTTCAACCGACTTATAAGGATGTTTAACATACTTAGATTCCACACATACTTGACATTTTGATTTGTCACATTCAAACTTGGGCAATACTTCCAAATTAATCATTTTCCGTAAGGTTTTATAATTGACATGACCCAAACGTATATGCCATAATTCATTTGACTCAAGTAAGTAAGACGAAGCTGAAATTTTATTATTATTTTCAACAACCATTACATTCAGCTTGAAAAGGCCCTCGGTGAGGTAACCTTTTCCTACAAACATTTCGTTCTTACTTATTACAACCTTATCGGATACAAATACACATTTAAATCCATTCTTAACAAGAAGTCCAGTAGAGACTAAATTCTTCCTAATCTCGGGAACATGAAAGACGTTGTTCAAAGTCACCACTTTGCCGGAAGTCATTTTGAGAAATATCTTCCCACATCCTTCAATCTTGGCCTTTGAAGCATTTCCCATAGAAATCGTCTCATCGGGTCCAACAGGAGCATAAGTAGCAAAAGCTTCTCTAACAGCACAAACATGGCGAGTGGCTCCAGAATCAATCCACCTCTCTTTAGGATTGCCCACCAAGTTGCATTCGGAAAGCATGGCACATAAGTCATCAACATCATCATGCTTTTCAACCATGTTTGCTTGACCCTTCTTCTTGTCCTTCTTTAGAGCACGACACTCCGTAGATTTGTGTCCGGTTTTTCCACAGTTGTAGCAGTTTCCACTGAACCGCTTCTTGCTTGGGTTGTATTTCGGTCCAGAAGCCTTCTTCCTCTTTTTGTTCTCCTCAACAATATTTGCTCCCATTATTGTTGAGTTTCCGCGGCCTCTTTTTTCAGCAGCTTTGTTGTCCTCTTCGATTCTCAACCGAACAATGAGATCTTCAAGGGACATCTCCTTGCATTTGTGTTTCAAGTAGTTTTTGAAGTCCTTCCACAAAGGAGGCAACTTCTCAATCATCGCTGCTACTTGGAATGCTTCATTGATGACAAGACCTTCAATGAAATTTCTATTAGTAAAAATACTAAGATTACTACTTTCAACATCAATATTAATTTGATTTATACCTTCAGCAAGGAGATCGTGAATAATCACTTGGAATTCCTGGACTTGGGTAATAACAGACTTGCTATCTACCATTTTGTAGTCCAAAAACTTTGCAGCAACGAACTTCTTCAACCCGGCATCTTCGATTTTGTATTTCTTTTCAAGCGCAGTCCACAGTTCTTTTGACGTTTCCACGCCACTGTAGACGTTATACAAAGCATCCTCCAGCCCGCTTAGAATATAATTCTTGCACAAAAAATCTGAATGCTTCCACGCCTCAATCACGAGAAAGCATTCAGTTTCTGGAGTTTCATCGGACAGCACAGGAACATCTTCCTTGATGAACTTCTGGAGACTTAGAGTAGTCAAATAGAAGAACATCTTTTGCTACCAGCGCTTGAAATCAATCCCGGAATTCCAGCATACTTATCCTGGAACTCCAGTATAATATGCTGGAGTTCAAGTATACTTATGCTGGAACTCCAGCATAATATACTGGCGTATTTTTCGGATTTTGAATAGTGTTTTTGCTCAGATTTATCTTTACATGAAAAGTGGCTAATTTTGATTACTTTTGAAATTGGGCTATTTTTGAACGATCACTTGTTAATCTGGCTATTTTTGAATTTCTCCTTATTTGTTTGTCGGATTGACATTACATAATCAAACCATCCCGAAAAAAAAGATATACTTGGTACTATTTCCTATGAGTTTATTATACATTTCATAAAATAAAAATTCATCGTAGAAAGTTGTAGTAATGTTTTGAATTTTGTATTTTTTTTAATATGATGTCATTATAGTAACTATTTATTCATTCACTTTTTTGTTTACCTATAAAAAAAATTATGACACCGCTTGCGAATTTTTTTGCATATGCCACTGATTGACACATAGGAATATAATGTATGAACAAAATTTACTGATTCGAATGATACCCACTTGTACACTAAACACTAGTTGTACTAAATTGACCTTAGTCAACTTGAATCGTTTTGTGATTACATCACCCTTTAACCTTATTAGAAGCGGATTTTAGTTAGCTGATGTCATGTCTTTTACGTCCCCAACAAAATTAACAAGGTAATAATTGTTTAGTAAAGGCTAATAATAATTCGAATTATGTATTGTCAAGTATTTTTTTATGTAAATTCTATTTTTAAGAACTTAAAAATTTTATACCCAGCGTCACTTTAAAAATTTGTCAATTTACCTCACATGCTCCAAAAAGATTCAAACAAATTAAAACTAAGAAAGTAATAAGATTTACGTAATGTGCCATCAGGTTTGAATAATTTACATTATAATACAGTCTAAATTTCAATTTCAGTCTCTACGGTATAATTGTTTTGTCTAATACAATTACATTTTCTTACTTCCTGATTAATATATTCGAAACGAATATTACTGATTGATATTTTTTGTAAGAAATTAATAAATCTAATAGTAGAAATGTCTTGCGGATATTTTTATTAAATTAATTTCCGATGATAATAACGATTATTCTTGCGACTTGTGCCACGTCACTTTTGCTGATTCCTTCTTCAATTTGTTTCCCTTTGAGCTCAAGCTTTCATGTAACAATTTACTTTTCTTGTGTATTTCTTACCTACCTAGCTTTTAATCTAGGAGATAACGTGAACTCAATATTTTTTGCTCAGATATTGCATTTATATTAAGAAAATTTACTAAATTTTTTATCTTGTTATTATTATAGTACTTAACTTGAGATTGCTGTAAGAATTCATAAACTCTCCAAATTCTGAACCTGCATTTATTTGTGATTGATAATAGAAACTATTATGTGTGACGTTTACGACAAGTTAGATTGTATAGTATATTGAAATTTGAAAATACTAATATTGATTGCAAAGAGTACGTATTTTGGGGAATACTTATGGATCAGCAGCTTATTTAGGATTCAAATGTCTAATAGATGTAGAAAAACTCATTAAGGCCTCATTTATTTGTTTTAAGATTAAGACGTCTATATGAATATATATCTGAATATCAAGATGTGTTTTAAGATTAAGACATTTGAATCTGAATACACAACCAACAAAAATCAATGATTTTACCTTCTGAGTGAGATCTCTAAGCAATCTTCTTTTCTCATGCTTCGTATATATTTGATATGAAATATATGAGAAATTTTCACAAACCACTATTGTTTAGTGGTTATTAGCTAGTTATAGCTACCATTTACTATATTAATTCCTATAGCTATGTTTTCAGTTTTGCTAGAGTGTATTCGATGTATTTAAGCTACTGTATTCATGAATACAGTAGCAAAACTTGGCATGAAACAGGGGAGTACAACTAGGCAATTATTGTATTCGACTGTATTCACGATATGTATTTGTGAATACAGTAACGTAAATAGCGTAAATCGTGGTCTATTCAGCTGTTTTTAAACGAAAAGTGAATCAATTAACACAAATAGACTCCTAATATAACTCAACAAACTCAATTATAAATATATCTGGATACATAAAATACATCTAAATACATAAATTATATTAATTAGAAAAAACATATGAATATATTCATGGAATATAGCGAGATGTCGCGCTCCCTTTTTCTCGCAAAATCGGGTTTTTGACATTTGGTAGGGACAATTCGTTCCTTTTGGGAAAGGGGTTTTGCAATTTTGAAGAATCGCCACCTAATGATTAGGGTGCATTAGGACACCAGAAGAGTTCGATTTGAATAACCAGAGATAGGGTAAAGGCTTGAAATTATCCTAAGGGGAAGGTGTTAGGCACCCCTTAGAATCTACTAGTGTGGTTCCCGGCAAGACAATTATTGTGAATTTGGGTACAATCAACATATAAGCAAATAAGGCTCAAATAGGAGGGGATTTCATCATATAAAGGTTTGAAAGTAAACAAGGTTTGAAAGAGTAATTAGAAAAGCTGATTTTAAAAATAAAGAGTTAAAATGCTGAAAAGAAAGAAATAAAGAATAAAGGGAGAGGGGTCCTAGGTTTATTAATAATATGGATCACCCCACACAATGCCCGATAATCACTCCTCAATGAGGGGCTACACGTGACATTATCGCGTGGTCATCATATCCATATCTACCCTTCCGATCCCATTAAGGTATTAAAGCGCGGAATGGTCTCGATTACTTATTGCATGCTATTACCCGCCCCAATCCTATCAGTCCCGGAGGCACTTAGGACTACTAATCCTAAAAGGGGAGGGGTATTGGGCTTATTTGAGATTTCGAAAGGTAAAAATCTAAGGCGACATATAAAACACATATTGCACATTTTGGGAGGAAAAACATATAAACAACCAGGGGCTCAATTATACCTCCTTGAACAGAAAAGCACATAATTAGCATGACTTTCACATACTGTTTTGGTCTGATTAAATACTAAATGTGAGAGAGAATTTAAGAGTTGAGGCAGACTAGTTCATTACATAATTCATATAAGAAGCCCGAATCAGGCCTACCTGCTGGTTGTAATTAATAAAACAGATTCAGTTTATAGTTATTACCCTATGGCTTACCTAAGTGTTAAGACGGGGTCCTATAGGCATGATATCTACTGAATTCAGAAAATAGTAAGGCTTGAAATACATTGTTTGAATGCATACTTGTTAAACTTGCTAAGTGAGGGAATCAGATTATTTAAAGAGAGGCAGGATTTAACGAATTGATTACAAATTCTGCAACTGACAGTATTCATTATTACTGGTTTTATATCTAACACTGAGTGAGGTGAATCAGATTCGATTAGAAATTCCTATAGGCATGCTTTCTATGCGTTGCTGATTTTAAACTTTATAGACATGGTGTAAAAAATGCAGAAACCTTATAGACATAGTATCGAAATGCATAAGGCATGTTTTAAACCTATGAACATGGTTGTTGATACCCAATTTTTTACTAGGTATTTTTTGTACCCAAAATACTTCCAAAATAGCATGTATGTGCATATATAAGCACACCCAAGAGTTTTGGTATTTTTAATGATTTTTCTTAACCAATTTACTGCCTATTTTAATAGCACAAAATTCAATAATTATTCCCAAAATAATCATTTTTGATGAATAACTTATTTCATTCTCATATTTACACCAAAATATAATTAAGGTGATTTTTGTACATTTTTACAAATTTATTTGGTATTTTTTTAAAGCTAAATTGCGTGTAATTGCAATTATAGCCTATTTTACGATTAATAGCATTTTATAATTATAAAATTATTTTCAGTATTTTTAAATTAACATTTATATAGTATTTGTTTGCTCAGTATTTTTAATTTGCTTTTAAAATCATTATTACTATTTTTTATAAAATAAAAAAGGGAAAATTTGGCTATTTAACACTTAGCCTATTGCTATTTCAATAACACCCCTTCTCCCTTTCAATTTTAGCCCCCAATTCGACCCAATTCCGCCCCAAATTAAACGACCCAATTCCTAAAAATACCCAACCCACAACCCAATTGCTAAACCCGCCCGGTTTTCTTTTAAATCTGAGCCGTTGATCATTTTGATCAACGGCCAATATCCTTCCTTTCCTTTTTTAATCGCTTAACCCCTCTGACCCTACCTCATTTGCATAGAGACGCAGCCTCTAACTCCCTTCGTCTCCCTCAAACGCTCTCTAACCTCTCCTAAACCCTTATCACCTCCCGCCTTATCTCACCTCATTCCCACCGGAATCCATGGCGTCTCTAGCCATGGATGGCCTGTGCTCACCCTCTATCACCCCTGAGCCTAAGCTACTCAAGGTTTGGAGGCTTGACCTCGATGGTCTCTTTTCAGATCCATCTCAGATCCGTAGATCTATGGTTTTCCGGCCACGCTCCGGCATGTTCAAGCACTGGAAGCTTGATTCCTGACCGTTTCGACTCAGGATCTGATCTTGTTCTTCCAAGCCTTTCTCACTTCTAGGGTTTCTCTGAAACCCTAAGCCATTCGAGGTTCTTTCACCGTTATTTGTTTAGATCTGTGCTATGTCTATGTTCTTCTTGACGTTTTGAGTGTTTTCCCCAAATTTCCTTTTCAAAAATCGTTTGATTTCAAATTAGGGTTTCTGAAAGTCTTTTGATTCTTGCTGTTCTTTTCTTTTAGATGTTTGTCTGTATTATGCTCGTATGTTTTCCTTCTCTATTACGCATGTATTGTCCTTCTTTTCTTTTATATGTGTGCTCACATGATTAATCTGTGTTAAATTTTCCTCACTCTTCTACCATGTGTGTTTACTACTGAGTTTCTTGAATTTTGCTTTTCTGAACTCTGTTTGTGTTCTTGTTAAGCATGTTTCGTCTATTCTGCACTTGTCTAAGTTCCGAGTTTCCAAAACGTGT
>NC_031990.1:87088638-87122224 GCF_001879085.1 Nicotiana attenuata
AGGCTCCTCATAAAGAGCTTCATTTGGATCTTTTCATCTTTCCCGACCCCGACAAGCTTGTCACAATAAGTTCTGAGATGAACCCTGGGATTACCTGTACCATCGAACATTTCGAACTTGGGAGGTTTGTACCCCTCCAGCAGTTCGACATCCGGCTGTATGCACAAGTCCTCATAGTTTAAACCCTCTATTCCTCTATCGCCTTCAACACCTTGAACTCGGCTTGTTAACTTTTTAAGCTCTTCAGCCATGTTCTTAATGAGCAGGTCCTTTTCGGAGGGTTCCGATGCACAGGAGATTGGTTGGGTAGAAAGTGGTACGGTTTCCACGTATATGGGATTGCTCTGATGGGTGCTAGGAACTTGGGTATAGTGGTGGTCATTGGTGGAGTTTTGTGGATCAGGAACAAGTGGTGGGGTATTTTGGGGAGTGGTAAGTGGTGACTGGCGGGTACTGAATTGGTTGATGCTGTTGTGGCAGGGTTGGCATCGGCAATGGGTTGATATTTTGTGGTGGAGTGGTGTAGTGATTTGGTATGGTAGGATTTTGTGGTTGTTGGTTTTGTGTGTTTTGAGGAGGTGTTGGGTTCTTTGCGTTCTGTTGGTGGATATCAGGGACATTGAGGGTGAGTGACAAACTTGCCAAATTACGAACCTGCTCAAGTTCTCCTTGTAGTTCTAGTATCCTTTGTTCAAGTCTCAAAACCAAGTCATTTGGGACCGGAGTACTACGGCCGTCAGAGGTCTCTGCGTTCTCAATGTTTTCCTTTCGTATTCCACTTAAGTCGTCCATCTTTGCTTTCCCTCTGCTTTTTGTGTTGCTTGGCGGAGGTGGAGGTGGAGATCCTCTGGATCTGGTGTGATATGCTGATGAGGCCAGTATGATCGAACCAACCTATGGGAATGGGAATAATAATAAAAAGTAAACAAAACAAAAGGTAACAAGTTAGCGAGGATCCTGAAATGTTTGTAGTATTTAAACACATATTGCGAAAATATAAATTCGCGTCCTAATTTGGGAGCCTCGTTGTGCCCGAGGTAAGCCTAACGACAAGTAGGTTTGGAGAACTTCAAATGCCAATAAATGCTTCATTTCATAATGTAAGAACAGACGAATCCCAAAATGATACTGAAATAATGATAAAAATGAGTTACTATTGGCACTTGGCCTTATTATATCTTGAGAAAAAAGCAAAAATAGATCTAGCCTATTTGGTCCCAGAAGGACCTTCCCCAGAGTCGATCTTCCGAACTCCCTCATAGAGATCTCCCAGCTCGTGCAACCCCAGCAGCAAGTAGGCTCTGACCAAGTGTCCTCCTTCAGGTCCTTCAGCATTCTGACAGTTTTCGATCCTCTTTATGACTTTGCCCTCTAGCTCTACTATTCCTCACTCCAGGTATTCCAGTTTCCTATTGGACGTGACCGCCATCTCTTTCCATTCCTCAATCAACCTTGCGTTCTTCTCATGTATTTCTCGGTGCTCATTTTCAGAATTGTGAACCCTTTTGCGCAGCCTGTTGTACTTGACTTGGGTTTCAGCTTCCTCATCTATGATTACGTCTCCTCGACCAGTCCCTGGCGTTACCGTTCCTTTCAGATTGTCCTCCAACCATGCTGGGTAGAGGGGCTCGTATCCTGCGTGATACCTGTCCGGCTCGACGGTGTTCTTCTCCACGATGATCTTGTAGTGCCACATATGTTGAGCTTGGCACTTGTAAGGAACATCGTCGTCTTGAAAATCTGCCCTGAAGTGGCTCATCTTGACGACCCTTGGTACAACCTGCTTTCTGCCTGCTTGCCTCATAACTCGTAGAGGGACATATGGATATACCCCTCTCAACCCAATCAACACCTAGACCTAATAATAAACTCGTCCGTTGGAAACCATTAAACCATCCACTGCACCTGTTCCTCGGTCACACTATCGAAGAACTCCACCCATTCGCTGGCACTTTCCGGCTGAGCAAATCTATCCGGAATGTAGGTCATCCGCTTAGAGTGATGGAAAGCAATGTGGTCATTCCAAGCCCTTCGCGGAAATTCTTGATGAAAACGACCCTTTTGGAAATGCTCCAATAACCATAACTGCAGCAATAAGTTACAGCCTTCGAAATGATTCACCTCTCTTTGACAGTGCTCCAGGGCCCTGTAGATATCAGCTATGATCATGGGGACTATGGTATAGGTCTGTTCATTAATCCCCTCCATCAGAGTTTTGGCAACCATGGCCAACCTAGTGTGGATCCTTCCCTTTTTCATCGGGAATACTATCATCCCCAGAAAGCACACGATGAACACGAATACTCTGCGGTGGATGTGACCTAGTGAAGTGAGGGCGATCTCATCGTGGTAAGTGCGAAAAGACTTGCTGTGGCCATAGCTTTCATAGAGATATTCGAAAGGTATGTAGGAGTCTTTCAGGCACACTAGGTCGACATTCTTTTTCAACCCCATCATCTTTAGAAATCCTCTACCCGTACGGTTTTCTGGCACCAAAAGCCCAAGACTGTCCCAAGTTAACCCTGCAAGTCCTCCTATTTCTTCTAGAAGCAGCGTCATTTCTATGTCACTGAAACGGAACACCGCTCTTTCACTATCCCAGAATAGAGTAGCAGCCTCAATTAGTTTGTTGTTTGGCTCAATATATAGTAGGGACGGCAAGTCACCCAGGTACTTTTTCACGTGCTTTTTGTCACTTGAAGAGAGATCTTCCCACCACTCGAGCAACAATAGGGGGATATTGCTAACCATACCGAATCTGGGGACATCGTGCCTCATTTCCTGCATAACAAAAGGGTTAGACCTTACCCCCACCAGACTCGACTATTATACATTTATGATCAGCATATCGGCATTTAGTTCTCCAAATTAATGCACAGAACGTGGTTGCGTCCGTTGGGATTATGGAAAACCCGATGGACTTCGGATAAGGCTTATCTTAAAGGATCATTATGTGGATAACATAACTGGCCCGGCTAGGTTTGACCATGATGCATGCACAATTTAAATAGAGTAAGGTTCCTATGGGGTTTTAGATTGGTACCCTCAAGCGGACAACTCGAGGGGGAAGGCACGGAACCGTCGACTGCACCGTTGATCGACTGGTTTTACCGCAAATAAGCCTTTCCGAATTTAAGGGTAGTAAATAGGAAGAGCGCAACCACTCATTAAAGCGTTGCTATAGGATTTGATACGCACAAGTGGAATATGATATGGAGCATGATTTATGCAGCAGTTAAAAACATGTAGGCAAGTATTTTCACATAGGAAGAAAGAAATACATCATTTAAATAATTGAAAAGACAGTTACAGAGGAAGGAAAACAAGAAGACAAGTCAGTTTTCGGGGTAAGAAAGGAATCATAAATGCTTAGAATAAACAGGTTAAATTCAAATAGAGGAGAAGGGTACGGGATAAAGCATGCTTGGACTAATTTGTAAAGACAAGTTCGTTATGGTAAGAGCCTAAAATATCCCCAGCAGAGTCACCATGCTGTCGCGCCCCCTTTTCATCTCCTCCGCGGGGAGGAGTCCGGGTTTCAACATTCACGGGGTGTAATGACTCATTTCCTTTTGGGAATTGGGTATTTGAAGAGTCGCCACCTAACGAGTTAAGGTGCTTAGGGCACCTAGAGTAATTAACTCTTGGGTTGGTTTGTATTACCAGAGATTAGAGTAAGGGCTCGAGGTAACCTCGAGGGGAAGGTGTTAGGAACCCCTCTTGGTCCATAACTGTGGGTCCCGACCGAACTTATATTCACAAATTAGTCCAAAATAAACAAACAGTTGAAATAAATAATTGCAAGCAGAGCATGTTGGGCATTGTATAACTCAAATAATAAAGTAAGAATGTAAACAGGTTCCATGTATAAAAAGGAAAATAAAGCTTCAAGTAAAGAGGATTTGGGGAGAGGGAGGTCCTAGGTTGGTCAGCCTATAGGATCATATCAGTACAATGCCCGATAATCACTCCTTGAAAAGGGGCTACGCGTGGCATTAGCGCACCGGTCATCATATCCATGTCTACCCTTCCCACCCCTTTATTGGTCATGCAAAGCGAGTGTTTGGTCATTGATTCCTATTGCGTGCTGCTATCCGCCCCTTCTTAACGGTCCCGGAGGGTGTTGGGACCTCTACCTATGGGTGGTTCTAGACGTACCCCTAAGGTTTTAAAGGCGAAAATCTAAGGCGACAGTCAAAAACATTTAGGACTTTCACATAATGGGAGCAATTAAGAGGCTCACAATTTCCTCCTCAAACAAACATACAAGCAGCACGACTCAAACACAGTTAAGGTCTTTATTAATCAAAGTCCTAAAGTAGGATTTCTAAGCGATTATGCAGAAATAGACCACTCTCAGATTCAGAAGTTATAACCTAATAGTTTCCTAGTGACTCCCTTTAAACAGCTTATTAGAATCCGAAATGTTGAACGATGGAAATAACTTCAGGGAAATGCAGGTTTTGAAATACCCTAAGGCCTACCTATGTGCAGTACTGTGTATATATATTAATACACAGACACAAACAAAGTTTTTGAAATAGACCCTTTTCGACACCTGTAAGCAGGACGTCCAATGAGGTTAAGCCGAATTTGAAAGAACTAGTTTCAGGAAATGTCATCACTTAATAAGGCCAGTTTTAAGAAGTAAACTAGACGAAAATGAAATTGACTCATTAGGCTAATTAGACTACTAGACGTAATCGCGGATGGCAAACCCTACAGGCATGATGTCTATATTTGAAATGATTAAAGGCACGGTTGTTTGAGGCCCTATGACCATGATTTCTAACATGACGAAAATGCAGAATCTTGAGAACGTGATTTCTATTTGACGCAAACGACATTGGAAATGAAGTCCTTACAGGCATGATTTCTATTATGATGCAAACGACATTAATAGTGAATCCTATAGGCTATTATGATGCAAACGACATTAATAGTGAAATCCTATAGGCATGATTTCTATGTGATGCAAACGACATTAATAGTGAAATCATATAGGCATGATTTCTATTAGGCAAAGCAATCAGGTTTTAAAAGAGTAAATCCCTATGAGCATGTTTTCTATTGAGTAAAGCAGACAGATTTTTAAAAGTAAGATCCTAAGAGCAGGATTTCTACCCATGTTACCCCACAAAGTATACATCTAACCACCCCTTTTTACTAGGTACCCCCAAATTTCAGTTTACAAATTATTACAGACCGATAAATGAATTACATAAGTAAAAAAAATAGAAAATCAAGAAGCTATTCTATAGAGAGCCTGCAATTAGGCCCAAATTTCCCAAAAGCCTCCAATGGTCTTTCAAACCTCGTTTCCATAGACAAATCAGAGTCTAGGTGCATCAAAGTTCCCTAAGGGTCTCAAGGACCCCGGGCAATGCTTACACCTAGACTTAGTAGCCAAGCATTGAACTAGTGCAGTGTGGAAAGGCCAGCCTCAGTATGCCAGAGTTCAGAGAGTTCTCAAGAGGATCCCAAGGCAGTACACATACTAGATGGGGCAGAACTTATTAACTAAGAATGAAGTGGGAGTGCAGGACACAGATTGAAAGAAATTTATTAAAGACTGGACTTAAAAGTCTGTTTATGAAAGCAATTAATAAGGTAATAGAGGTTGTCTGAAAAAAAGTTGTAATGATGCACACAGTCAAGTACTTCAGTAGTCACAGAGTCCAACTAAGCTCAGTAGTCACACAGGGGCCAAGGGTTTGGGAATACATAGGCATTTGACTGCAAACACATAACCCCAGCAAGGGTATTTAGACTGGTTTTGGACATGCTCAGAAATAGTTGAAACTGGCATAATCACAAACCAATCAGGAAAAACATAGACTCATAGAGGGGGATAGGGATTTGGGATTCATAAGAATGGGAAGCGCACAGCAAGTAAAGAGAACAATTGTCCAGGCATGTTTGAATCACACAAGGGAATACATGAATTAAAAAAGGGAGGGGAGTCATACTAGCATGCTGATAATATTACCTAACTACAAACTTCACAACAGAACCACAAGTAAAAGCAGGCTAGAAATAAAAGAAACTGAAACAAGAAGAGAAACATGTTATTGTTGAGGCTTTGAGTTAAACTAGGACATACCAGTGAAGATAGAAGCAAGCAGAATGAAAGAACCAAAGGGTACAGATGATTATCCTTGGCTTGCAGCCGGCTAATAGTAGCAAATAACACAAGGAAGAAAGAGAAACGGAGATTTTTATAAGAGAGGAGTTTTTGAAAGCTAAGTGTTGGTGCCTTCTTTGTGAAAGACTTAGAGTATTTATAGTTGAAAATAGGTAGTGGAATAAGGTAAAGATCATAGTAGTACACTAATTTAAGAACTCAGAATCAATCAATCGGAGAATCAAGGAAGTACTTCCTTAAGTTAAGGGAGTTAAAATCAAACGGAAAGATTCAGTACCATATAAAGCAGGAAGAAGAATCAATGCATGATTAAATAAGGAAAGAGTCAAGGTTCAGTAGGCATAGAGTAGTCAATTAGGACCAAATTCAGAAAACACAATTAAGGAAAGACTAAGTAAACAAAGTACCATGGTAAATAAGGTAATGAAATCAGTTAATTTAAACAGATGAGGTAAAGCTTTTAGGGCTTTACAAGAAGATCTTTCGATCACAATCAATTAGGAAAAATCAGAATCAATCATGGGGAGTCATGATTCTGTATATTTCACCGTATAAATAGAGACGAATGAACAAGAGTAGCAAACAAACACGGTCACTTATATAGACAAGAAGAAACAAGAGATGAGCAAACACAATCATATAGGGATGATATAAGTAGGCTAAAGATTCAGCAGAACATATTCGAAGCATGGGAGACCACTAGAGATTAACAAGAATCAGGTAAACAGGCTAACACACAGAAACGAAGTAAAGAAAATCATGCTAACACACAGAAAAGAAGTAGAGAAAATCATGCTAGCACACATAGAAACGAAGTAATGAAAATCTTTTAAAAATTAGGGCTTTTAACAGAGTCAAGTTAAAAAGTAGCAGGAACATAAAATCGGTCAAAATAAACAAGGGAAAAAGGTTTAATCATAAGGAAATCGGCAAAACAGGTGTAGAAAGAACTCCGAAAAAAACCCTAGTTTTCAACGAAAGTAAAAACAGTTTAGAGTAGAGGATCTTGCAGAGAAAAGCTCGAGAATAAGCAAATCATAGAAGGAAACATGCTTAAAGCATGAAAATAACACGGATCTGAGAGATTCAGAAGAGAGTTAGGGTTTCAAAGGAAACCCAAATAGAAATCAAAAGAACCTGTTGTAACCTCACAAATCGTAACACCTATGGTGTGATTTTGCCCAAAATCACACCAGAGAAGCCTCGAACAACAGAATCAGAAACCCTAGGTCCCAATCAACATGGCCCAGGACCCTTGAGGGTCTTAGAGAAGATGAGCAAGGCGGTGGAGTGACCATTTGAGGCTTGGGGTTTGAGAGATAGTCGCTGGAGATGACCGGAGAAGGAGGTGAGTGAAGGAGTCTAGGGTTAGGTTTGAGAGAATAGTGGAGATGAGAGAGCATCTGAAGGCGGCGGTTTAGAAGAAATGATTTAGGGTTTGGGGTCTCTCAAAATTAAAAAGGATTGGAAGAACGGGGGCCGTTGATCTAAAATATCAACGACGAGGATTTAAAATAGCTTGGGTCGGGTAGGGGTAGTTGGGTCTGGGTCGGGTTATTTAATTAGAAGATGGGGCTGGGAATTGGTCCGATTTTGGCTACAATTGAAAGCCAAATTTGGCTATTATTTAAATAACCAATTTTTCCCTATTTTAATTTTAATAAATAATAAGTGATATCTGGAAAGTAATTTAAGATGCCAAAATGTTTTAAAATACATAATTAACATTTTAAAAATACAGGGGCCAATTTTATGCATATAAAATATAATTATATTTTAAAATGGGCTAACATTGCAATTATATGCAATTTAGCTTAAAAATACTAAATGTAATTGTAAAAATACATAAAAATTATGTTAGCCATATTTTGGCATAAGTATAGAAATCAAATAAATGAATTATCAAAACAATAATTTTGGAAATAATTATTGGGGATTTTATGGATAGAAGGAGGGAAAATAAATCAATTTAAACCCTTAAAATTATGTGAAAAATAATGAAAGCCTTGTGCATGCTTATATATGCATATATATGCTATTTTGAAAGCTTTTATGCATATTTAAAATATATAGGGAAAAATTGGGTATCAACCGCGACGTCACAATGGTTGGTGGTGGCTGAGTTTTTTCCATTTTTGTGCTTTTTTATTTTACTACTTTGGGTAATGGTGGGGGTTATGTTAATGAGCCGGCTCATAATGGGTTGTTTGGTGTCAAATCTAGGTCAGTGAGAAGGTCATCGGTTATTGCATCTGGAAAAATAGATTTGGAATTAATGTGGTATCTGTTTGAGTGGACTGAGGGTGTCATGTCACCAAAGATTGGGTGGGTTCTCAGGTGAGGCACTTGAATGTTCATGGAGTGTGGTGAGTTTTCCCAATTAGAGTAGTCCTCTAGAAGAGGAGTAGGGGACGCATAGGTATTTGGGTAGGGGTAATTATTTGGGTTGGGTGATTCCAATTGGGTATGGACCCTAGTTGTTGATTTGGTATTGGCTTGGTGGCCCAAGGCCACATCTTTGGCAGTGCATGCGTCTGAGATTGGGCAATTGGTAGGGGCCTCCTTGTAGGCATCATTAACGGGACCAGTTGAATTTTTGGGGTTAGCTTCATCAGGCCATATTCCCGCCTTGCATTTGGCGCTGTACTTGGGCTGGGGCCACGTGTGTTGGGCTACTGGGGAGTGGGGTTGGGATTTTGTTTATTCACAGGGCCATTGGGCCTATTGTAGTTTTTGAATTGCATATTATTGGACTTAGAATTATATTGAAACGTTTTGGTCTCCAAAAACTTACCAGAGTTTGCATCGAACATTTTTACCTGGATTTTTTGTGATTTTGGTGCATGAGCCTGGTTGTTTTCATTTCCGTTGTTCCTTCCCTTCATTGTTTGTTGACTTGTTTTCTTTCGTCTAGGGAAGGTTATTGTCTGCCTTCCATCGTCCTCCCCTTCCTTGGTGTTTATCCCTGAATTTTCTGGGGCTTCTTGAGACATCGGTGGTTGGACTTTTCTGAAATTGCAACTTTTTGTTGTGTGACCAATTCTTCCACATGTTATGCATAGCGTATCTTCACCTTCATAGATCACTTTTTGCTTGTGGTCACCGATGATTACTGATATTTTCACTGGGGTTTTCAGGGGTACTTGAATAAAGATGTGTGAATATCTTCCTCTCAACATAGAAGAGGTGCATGAATCAATTTTGAGTAATTTGCCCAATTTCCTACCAACTTTTTCCAATATTTCTTTGTCGTAAAATTCTGTTGGTAGTTGTGGTAGACGAATCTATATGGATGTGGAAGAGAGAGTAGCTTCTTGTGGGACAAATTTTGGTTCCAATTTACGTACTGATAGGAAGTTCCTTGAGACGAACCATGGCCCTAGGTGTAGTGCCTTAGCCATATTTTCCTCTAGACTAAATTTGACAATGAAGAAGTCTTATCCTAGGTCAATCAAGATTAACTGTTCGGATGGTTTTCATAGGTCAATTAGTTTAGATCGAAGGTAATGGTGAGGCATTCTACGTCCAAAGACCTTTATGATAATTGAGAAGCGACATGGTTGATACAGGCGGTTCTTGTCGGCTTGTGAGAGGGCGATTAAGCCTTCAGTATTTTTTCGTTTATCATCTTTGATGATTTGGGGGGAGGGGGGGGGGTATCCTCATCGTAGTACTCCGTTTGGCTTATTGCCTGTTTGTCGAGTAGCATTTTCTTATAGAAGTGTGGTGTTATTTCTTTCACATCCATTTGATTATTCTTGTCCGTGGTATAATTGATGGTATAATGGTTGTGTCCATATAGGTATTTTTAGAGAGAGGGGAGAGTTTCTCTATCTAAGTTAGAGAAGGGGGGCCTTCCTTCATACCAAACACACCCTTAAACTCTCCAGAACCACCTTGGTTGTTGCTCAATTATTCACCCATTGACTACTGATGATAGTCTAGAAACTTAAAAAGTGAGGGAAGTTTGATGAAAGAGAATGAGGTCTTTGGTCAGAGAAGAAAACTTGAAGAAAGAGAATGAGGTCTTTGGCTGGAAAAGACGCTGGTTTAAGGTGGGGGAATGGGTTAAAATTGGGGCAGGATTGTAAGCGAACTGAGTAGTAAAAATTGCACGGGGCACCCTATTTGGTCGCCCCCATTTAACCTATACTCATTTTTTTTTTAAAGTTTTAACTTGTACCCACTTTTTAAACAACTTCAGCCCCCTTTCTCCTCCTCCTTATCCTCCTTCATTTTCTTCTTCTTTTTCTTCTTCTTCTTCTTCTTCTTCTTCTTCTTCTTCTTCTTCTTCTTCTTCTTTCTTTTGCTGCTGTTGGTGCTGCTATGAAACTTCAGTTCATGGGATGATTGCCATAAGTATGTTTATCAGATTATTAAAAATAAATTATAAATAATTACGTAAGTTAGTAGACAATAATTTGTGAATATTTCCACGTACGGAAAGTTTAAGGTCACACTTAGTGATTCTTTTCATGATAATTCTGTTCTTTTCACGTTTATTGTTTCCAAAATTTATGATTTAGATATTGTTGGCAACCTGATTATTTATCTAGTATGTTAGAAAGCTTTTTCAAAAACTTCAGCTTATATAGTGCTGAAGTTTTTACAAATGAACTAAATAACTTCAGCATCTTCTGCTGAAGTTTCTGAAAAAGTTTTATGACAAAACTAATGAATCCAGGACAAAAAAACTTCAGCTTATTTAGTGCTGAAGTTTTTATAAATGAACTAAATAACTTCAGCATCTTCTGCTGAAGTTTTTGAAAAAGCTTAATGACAAAACTAATGCATCCAGGACAAAAAAAACTTCAGCTTATTTAGTGCTGAAGTTTTTATAAATGAACTAAATAACTTCAGCATCTTCTGCTGAAGTTTTTCAAAAAGCTTAATGACAAAACTAATGAATCAGGACAAAAAAACTTCAGCTTATTTAGTGCTGAAGTTTTTATAAATGAACTAAATAACTTCAGCATCTTCTGCTGAAGTTTTTGAAACAGCTTAGTGACAAAAATAATGAATCCAGGACAAAAAAATTTCGGCTTATTTAGTGCTGAAATTCAGCTACTATGCTTAAGTTCAGCAATTACAAACAAAAACTTCAGCAAATAAAGAACAAAAATTCAGCAAATCCCCCAACTGGGTATAATAACTAGGGTGGGCTTTTTGTTCTCAGCGTGCCACGTGTTCCTCCGTTAAAAATAAGAGTATACTTAAATACTATAACGTTGGAGCTAAGAATGGACGAATAGTCTAACGGGGATAGTTTTAAACAATTTCGCATAATAAAGGAATATATTTGGCCCTTTTCTGAATATTCAAATACTAGTTTGAGGATTATTTCACGAGAAATAATGATTTTCACTCACAAATATTTAACTTTCATCAAGTCTTTTGTTAAGTTGATGTTCATATGTTCAAACACATTTTCAATTTCAAATACTATTTTTAACTTATGTAAAATATTGTCATTTCTAGTGGTCAATGAAGCGGATGGAGAACCATGAGGTCTTAGGTTGATATCACAGTGTAGCCAGAAATACTAGGTTTTTTCTTCCTATCTGTCTAAATTTTGATAGATAGAGTCCCTACTTTTAATCGAAGTATAAATTTATATATAAAAATTTATTAAAATTAAAATAAAATATAAATATGAGCTCATAACTTCATGTGCCAGGTGAACGGTAGCAGATAACCATAGCTTCTCAGACAGTAAAAAAGAAATTGTCCAGATTGAGCTCTCAGACAGTAGTCATAGACAACCATAGCTTCTATACAGTTTCTCTTTCTAGGGTCAAGTAAAGGACAAAAACTTTCTAATGTCATATCAAAAGTAGATTCAGCTACTGCCAAACTGATAAAAGTATCAAACTGAATCAAGCACTGTTAATAAAATGCAGAGTTTGTTTGTACTTAGGAAACAACAGATTCAGAAAAAAAACAAACACATAAGAAGTAATTAATTCCGAGATAAAAATTAAGAGGAGTTTATCATATGTTTGGATGGAAGAAAATGCGGTATAATTAATCTCCAGATTAGTTATTCCGAGATTGTAGTATTTTTTATCCCATGAAAAGGTTAAAATAACTAATCTCGGGGTAATTTTATTCCAACCAAAGGTCCATAACCTGTCTTAATACTCTATAAATATGATTGCTTAATTAGGACAAGATAAACAACAATCTCTCAAAGCTCTGCAAATTTGCTAGAAATATACGATCAACATAACACGACAATTTGAAATTTAAGAGTGCTAACTTATATCTCAGCCACGTTCTATCATAATTGGATGTTGTACAATTTTTACATCACAGAAAAATTATTAGTCTAGAGAAAACTGATGATCAACATAACATGACAAATGTTACGTACAATTTCATCTACTAATTAATTTGCCGAATTGTTAGCTGTATGTACTAATTAATTCGCCGAATTGTTAGCTCTAAGTACCATTCATTGAATATTTGTCTACTGATTGATTAGTATCAAGGCGGGGGGCGTGAGGCGAAACGTTTTATCTCAGATGAGGCGAGGCATAAGCCCTAATAGATGGGGCGTAAATCCCACAAATCTTTAAATTTGTTTAATAAGCTTTCTATTTGAAAGAAAATTTATTTAACATAATTCACAATTTAATGATTCTCTATCATCATTTAGTTTTAAGTCTCAGCAAGTTAATAAACACATAATTCACAATACCATGATAACTAATTATTTATAAATAATTAATAGGTAATACTAAGCTATTCAATTAATAAGTATATTATCTCGTAAACGTTAAAACAACAATATTTAGAAAAATAACTATCAAAACATTATAGACTATCATATAGTAAGACACAAAAGTTAATCATAAATAAATGTTTTTTAAATGAATGATTTAATTAAAATTAACTATCCTAGTTGTCTTAGTGAATTACGTGCAATAATTTTTATCTTAATTATGGCATACAATACACCCAACTAAATGATTTGAGTACGGAAAAAGTAATTTTGAATAGTCAAACGTGCAATAATTTATTTTAAATTATGACATATAATACTCTCAACTAAATGATTTATGAGTGCGGAAAAAATAATCTTGAATAGTCAACAATTCATTAAGAAAATTTGAGGATTTACAAGGTTAAATACATATAATTGCATAAACCTCTATTTGGCAAGCCCAGGGTAAGTCACGATAGCCGAGGCATAAGGAGATATGAGGAATGAAGATAATGTAAAAGCAAGAGCAAACACTTTTAATAGATGGAAACTGCTTCATACTATTCTCTTTAATTGTTTGCCAACACCATATAGCCATCACTAAGTTTCTGAACAAAGGAAATTAGTTAGAAATATATGTTAACAAGAAATAATATTTCTGTAACATAGGCTTTTGAATAATCACTCAGCATTTTTACCAATTAATTTGAAGAGTTGTGGATCAGTCTGATAATACACAATTTCTCCATTGTCACTAACAAAATGGTCCTGCTTCATACTTCTCACTAAATTTCCAATCAAGTGAAATGGAACTATTCCTGATTTTTTTGGCTCCCTGTAATATTTCCCAAGTACCGGCTTTGCCGCTTTAGTCTGTTCCAAAACAAATGTAACCGATAGAAGAATATTAGACTAAGCTCAAATTTTGAAATTTAAATTCATAAGTGGACATGAATTTCAGTTGAAATAAAAGTCAAGACTTTATTACCGCTTCGACGAGGTGATAATGTGGTATCTGAGGAAAAAGATGGTGAATAACATGTGTGCCAATATCATGGTGAATGTTATTAAACAAACCATAATCTCGATCAATTGTTGTTAATCCTCCTCTTAGATAACTCCACTCCTATTTATCAAAAAAAAATTACACTATAATTACCACTACAGATAGACAAAATTATATGTATTGAATTTTGATTATGGAAAACATTAGGGTTTTCTTATTGTTTTAAATACCTTGCCACGATACCAAGGTAACTTCTGCTCATGGCCATGGTGGTGTAAATATGTGACAAAATCCAACCACATCACAAAAATCTGAGGACAAAAAATATTAATGTCAGCTCTAGTGGTTCATAAAAAAAGAAATACTAATTAATATCAGAGCAATTTAACGAATTTTAGAAAATAAAAAATTGCCTCGGTTACAAAACAATTAAAAATAATACAAGAAAATTTGGGTGTCACTAACCATATAAGGTATTCCATAAAGCTTAAGCAGTTGGAGAGAACCGACGACAGTATAAAGATAGTAGAGGAAAGCCACCATAATAGTCCAGCATAAAGTTGACGTTATGACATATTTTCTCTCATGAGGTTGAAACAAATCACTACATGGATTAAAATGAGAACCTTTTTTCCCTGGACTTCTGCTTATCTACATCATCAAAAAATATATTATATTAATATTAAAAACCACATGGAATAAACAATTACTAAATTGAATTTATAAGGGAAAATAATAAAGCATATACTTATTACCAAGTACATTGGGTATGCTAACAAGGGAAAAGGAATCTTGAATCTAAAAAATTTGGTAGCAAAATCCAGTTCTTTATATAGCTTTTCTGGCATCTGCAGGGCAAAAAAAATTATATTTAAAATGAAATCGTAAAAAAGGAGGTTAAATAAATAAGGAGTAATTTTAACATAAGAAAATCCAGTATTTCAATTATATCTTACAGGCACCCAAGATTCATCAGCTTCAACATTTCCATGGTTTTGATGGTGAGTTTTATGGCTGATTCTCCTGCAATTATTTTTGAGAAATTTTAGCAAAGATACAAGAAGTCACCAATTCTTAGTCGTGAAAAAATATCTTAAATAATGTCAAGTAAAGTAATGTTTTTTAAGGTTATCACAAAGATTGAAGATTATAGTGGAGTGGTACGTATTCCTTCATCTTTAATCAGTTATTTCAAGTTTCGAGCTCTAGATATAGAATTTCCTTTGTTAGAGAGTACTTTACCACCCAATTTGAAACGTCAAGCCCTATTATATGTACCGAACAACAGATGGTAAACAATAAAAAAGACTACAATAGACCCACATTGAACAAAAATTTTAGCTAGCCTCGTACATAGTGAGAGCTTAGTACAGACTATAATTTTATCTATAATTTCTTTTTAAAAGTGACTAAAGCAAATGATAAAAGGAAAAATTTTTAGATAGAGAAAAAAGAAGAACCAACCATCCATGATAGGGTACAAGGATAGAAGAATGAAGAATGTGTCCAACCACACTATTCAGAAATGCACTATCTGAAAAACTTCCATGTCCACTGCAAAAAAATAAAATAAAAAAATGTAGACAATGAAAATATTTAAGTTAAAAACAAGAATTAAAAAATGTAATTAACTTACCAGTCATGTCCAAGAACAAAGATTGCCCAAAACATAGTACCTTGAACAACCCAATAAAGTGGCCAAAATTTCCAACTATCCAAATAAATGGCTATGGCTACCAATGCAACAACAATAATAAAATCTCTAAAAACATAACTTAGAGATTTCCATGGATTTTTAACCCAACAATGCTTAGGAATAGCAGCTCGAATTTCAGATAATTTAAATGGAGGTGGTGCACTCGGATCAAAGTCCAACTCCATTTCTTCATTTTCATTTACATAATTCATTCCATGAGACCCCATTTTCTGAAAAAAAAAAAGAACCTGTTAATATTAAATCACAAAAAAAAAGTTCAGAATTTATAGCAAAGAGGGAGGCTAGAAGTAAAAGGTTCGACAAAAAACATTGCGCCTAACACACAATCTATATGTACGTGCAAGGACAAAGCAGTTGTCTGGTGCACAAAATATTTTGTGTTTGTGCATGGTTCGGGGAAGGATCGTACCCTAAGAGGGTGTGATATGTAGGCAATCTGCTAATTACACGGCTCAAACGCGTAATCTATGTTGCGCACACTCTCCAAAATGCTGTCACACTCGTGTCGGATCCTTCAAAAATACCCTACTTTTGTAGGATTCAACACACCCGACGACATTTAATTAGAGAGCCGGATCGCAGCAACATAGGTCACGGGCTATAGGTCACACAAACACAACACAAAGACACAAGTCTATATATATGCGTGTGTAAATAAAATCAAGACATATATAAATAATTAATAAAACTCACTGACTCTAAATCCTAATTACGCTCACTAAAGCAACTTTTTAAATATTTTAAAAAGTTGAACTTTTATAAAGATTATAAAATTAGATTCGCCCTCAAAAGGAGGAATAAGAGAATAAAGCAACTCTTTCAGATATTTTGCATTAGCTAAAGAAAATAATCTAGTTAACCAAAAATATGAAAAAAGTAAACATATTTCAGTGGAAAACACATGCACTGTTCCCTTTACATAATATCTCAAGGAAAAACACAAAGTAAAAGTTAAAATGAATGTATGGTACAATTTCAGTAATTAACAAAAAATAGTTCTTCTCAAGATTTTGTACCATACACAAGACTAAAAATATTCAAAAAAAGAATTTCTGTATATATTACCTTTTGATAACTCTTTATATTTGTCTTCACTTTCAGTGGTTCAGTTTTTTTGCAGGTTAAAAGACAGAATCCAGGGGAATTATATAGAAATAGAAAAGCCTAAGTCTGTGGAATTGGAATAGTTGGGTCGTGAAAATTAATGAAAAATCAAGTCATTAAAAGCTAAGTACCTCGTTGTTCCCTACTTTAATAAATTCTCTTTTGAACCAAAAAAAAAAAGGGCCTAGAATACAATTAATTTACTTCACGTTCTCTCTCTCTAGAGCATCTATGTGAGTTTATATATAGAGAGAGAGAAAAATGAGAAGAAAAAATAAAGTTCATTTTGTGAATGGAATGTTGGATACGCTATAAATTGAATAATATTACTTTTTTGTAAAAAGTCAAGCACTTGGAACTCTCTTAACACTTTTACAGTGGCGGAGCTAAAATTTTTATTAAGGGGCGTCAAAATATAAATAAGTAAAAACATGAAGAAATTAAGGGAATTCGACATGTAATATATGTGAATAAAAATAAATTTTTGAGCAAACTAAACAGTGTAATTTTTCAACGAAGAGGTGTCGATTAACACCCCTTAGCCTAAGGTAGCTCCACCACTCCTTGCAGGTAAATCTTAATAATAAATTTTAAATGGTAACCTAGTAAAAATTATAACAAACATGTGATTACATGTTAAATAACGTATATAATGTAAAAGATTCTCTATCAAATAAATATAACTTGATACGTAAAAAATTCACTATCAAATGTGAACTTAAGTAAATCATTTTATTCCGTCGAATTCAAGTAAATGTGAACAGTCAAAATTCAAAATTCTTTTAGTATTCCAAAATAGTTTCGTAATTAGAGAAAAGAGTATCAATTACCATCATTATCGTAAATCCAAAAACTTAAATTGCTGACTCAACTTTTTTTCATCTCTTATATTGATTTAGAAAATTACATTTCTTGCACGGTTATGCCAATGTAAAATTAGTTAATAGTTTTAGCAAGTTTTCCAGGAAATGCATAAGTCATTCCTAATTAGTTTAATGATTATAGCAAGGTTTTTAGGGAATGAATAAGTGGTTCCCTCTTCTGTTATACATTGAAGATTAGTTCATCAGCAAAGTTAGTATTTTGTAAATATTTCATTTATCAAATTAGGGGTTCAAGCTCGAGGCTTGGGTACGAAAAAAATTCTGGTAGGGAGCATTTCTCCTTATGCGATACGAATCCGCATTAATAAGGGTACCAATACGGATATTAAATACCGGCTGACAAACCAAAAAACAGATCTAATTTTGAGCAATTTTTTTTTTTTTCTTCAAGAAATTAGCGTGTATAGCTACTGGTAGGATTTTAGCAAAAGAATAAGCTGTATGTCTATTTTTTCCAAATAATTAGATTCGCATTTATTGAATTTTTTTAATGTGCCTAAATTATTTTTTGAGGGTATTTCAATCCTTCAATCAGTTGCAAAGTCTCATCAAGACCTTAATCTTGAAATCACAACATACAATACTACAATCAGAAACAACTCTTGGCTTTCTCTCCTTTTACTCTCTCTAAACATCCATTTTCCATATCTATTCTACCCAATCAAACCCTCAATCCATAGAAGAATCATCGGAAATTGAACTCACAGACCAAGAAAAGAATCAACTAAATCGTAGCATTGATAAACCTAAGGAAGCTACAAACAAAGGTAAAGAAAACAACACTCAACTTCTCAACCCACTCAAAAGCAAGGTAAGTTTTCGTGACAAACTTCCCCACCCCCTCCTCCTCCAATCAACCCCAGCCTAGAAGCTGAATTCTTAGAAAAACTAATCATAGACGATGAAAACTCAAACCCCTCTAATCATCCCTTTTTTATCCCAATTTCCTCAAATGATAAACTAAGACTTTACATCCCTTGGCACCAAGCCATTATCATTAAACTCTTAGGAAAAAAAATGTCTTACACAAATCTCAAACTTAAACTAAGCTCACTCTGGCAACTAGATGCAACCCTTCAATTAATAGATTTAGGATATGAATATTATCTTATCAAATTCCAGAGCAATGAAAATTTTAATAAAATACTCCAAAATGGACCTTGGTTCATAGGATCTCAATACCTCACTATACGACAATGGGAACCCAAATTCAATCCAACCCTAGCTCACACTAACTATGCAACTGTGCGGATCCGTCTACAGAAATTACCCACTGAATACTACGATATGTAAATCCTCAAAAAAATAGCTGCTTTTATAGAAACTCTCATAAAAATTGACAGATGCACAGTTCATACATCCAGATGCCGTTATGCTAGACTTTGTATTTTAGCACCACTAGGTAAAACCCTTCCATCCGAAATTCTCCTTGGTACACACACTCAACCAATTTACTATGAAGACTCAACTATAATCTGTATCAAATGTGGATGCTTAGGGCATAACCTCCACTATTGTCTAATTTTTTCAACCCCCTTCACTTCGAAACAAACAGAAGAAAACCCAAACACACCCTCCAGTGAAGATGGCCAACATAGCCAATGGAAAACGGTTACCTATACAAAGAACAAAAAATTTGCTAACACTAAGGACAAACAATCTACCCAAACCACCTTCCAAAACCAAAACAACCCTCAGCAACCCAACCCCCTAACAAAAATCCTATGGACCCGCTGACCCCACACGACTACACATAACCAACCAATAACACTACAAATCCAATTTGAACGACCAATTCATATCCCTACACCGGACCCACCCCATACAAAGAACAATACCACACATGACAACCCTATACCACCTATAACACAACCAATTAACCCTACCCCAAACACGTCCAAACCACCATCATCACACCCCCCCCACCCCCCAATTCCCAACACCCACTCCTACTGTAAACCTAGGAGAAAAAAATCATCACTTTAGATCACCACCCCTACATCCTCTAATTCGTAAAACAATGTCCAAGCGCTTACTTCCAAAACACAATACCAACAAAAAACTAACTAGATGTCACGACCCCAAACCAGAACCGGTCGTGATGGCGCCTCTCGTGAAACAAGGCCAGCCGACACAAACCCCCTAAACCAATTAAAAATTATAATAATTCATAATTAAGTCATTAATAAGTGATAAATCCCAAAATAGAGTGAAATAGAACAAATGCGGAAACAAACACAGTCCGACATCGGGGTGTCACCAGTCATGAGCATCTAAAATCCGTCTAAGAGTATGAAGAGACAACATGGTCTAATACAAAGGTAGAACAAGCGAAATAAAGATAGGAAGGAGAAGCACTGGACTGCGAACGCCGAGCAGCTACCTAGTCAACTCCGTACAGCCTGCTGGAAAGCAATCAACCCTCGCTAGCGTGACCCGAGACTCCTGAATCTGCACATAGGGTGCAGGGAGTAATGTGAGTACGCCAACTCAGTAAGTAATAAAAGTAAAGGCAGCTAAGCGATAAGAAAACACGTAAATACACAGCAAAATGCTACAACGAGGTAGTGTAAAACCAGTACAATATAGTAAAACAGTGAAAACTCATGAAAACTTCTTAGTTCAGTAAAACCTCTTTAAAACATCTTTCAGCAGTTCAAACGAGTGAATGAAAACAAGTAGAAAAGATAGAAACACAAATCAGCCCCTCGGGCAAAATACCAACAGAACCGGCCCCTCGGGCTATCTCACAATCACTCGTATCAGCCCCTCGGGCAATAACATGGAACAACATCAGCCCTTCGGGCTATATCACATCACAAACTGGGTACCCGCACTCACTGGGGGTGTACAGACTCCGGGAGGGGCCCCTTACGGCCCAAGCGCAATATCAAGCCATCTCGTGGCATAATCAATAGGCTCTCGGCCTCATATCAAGCCACCTCGTGGCGTACAACTCAGGGCCTCGGCCTCATAATCATAAATCAGTTCAACACTGCTGCGGCGCGCAGCCCGATCCCATAATAACCTCACAACACAGGCCTTCGGCCCTACTCAGTCAGGAATCTCTAAAAGCCACAGGGCATAGTAAAAATATGATGCTCAGCCCAAAATATCATTTAAGATGTCAAAACGGAGTAAACATGGCTGAGTTATGAAAACAGTAGAATACAGCATGACTGAGTACAAATATGAAATCAAAACAGTGAGGAAATAGCAGTTCATCATGCTCGAATCTACGACCTTTACAAGCCAAAATAAAGTTCTCATTTATTAAGTTCCCATATATACACACACACTTCATTGTACTAAAGTTCTCATTTATTATATATATATATATATATATATATATATATATATATATATATATATATATATATATATATATATATATATATATATATATATATATGTATATATGTATATATTGCTTGTTATAGTATATGTTAGTGTATTCATTATTTGTATTACAAATAAAGTGATAACGGACTACATTTATATTATTTAGATAGTAAATATTAATGTGATTCAAAAGTTTGACCATATTTGACCTATGAACCGACCGAAGTTGCTCGGTTATTTTCCAGAAATTATATCTACCGACCAAAGTTGGTCAGTAAAATCTTCTCCTGCAATAACCGACCGACTTTGGTCGGTAAATTTAACTATAAATTCTATAAATTTTATAAAATACTTTAAATAATAATATAATTATCAAAATTTAAATATTTGGTTCCATATTACCGACCGATGTTGGTCGGTAATCAAAAAGGTGCTTTGACTAAATAAGTCTGACCACTGTGGTCAAATGTTTGACCAATATACCGAACAATTTCGGTCGGTATGTAATTTAAAAAAATATAAGATATTTTTTTTTGTAGCTTCCGTCCGTTTTGGACGGTTTTTTGGTCGCTTTTGTTGAGTGACCAACGTTGGTCGGTGTCGCTTGGTCGGTTTTTCCCAAATTTCTAATAGCGAGTGCACCAAGAATCATTCATTCTCTAAGGATAAGCAATCTCACCTTTTTGGGTGTGTTTGGTATGACGGAAAATATTTTCTGTGAAAAATGTTCTCCAAGATAATATTTTTTTAGAAAACAAGTAGTAATCTTATTCATTTTCCGGTGTTTGGTACGCAAATTAAGGAAAATGACTTCTCAAGAGTATTCATAAATAATTTAGATATAATAAACATGAAACTATAAACTTTCAAACCAACAACCTTCCGAACCCACATTTTTCATAAACTTTCGAACCGCTAAACTTTCAAAACAGCGGAATTTCTAACCCGTAAACTTTATAATTTCTAAACCCGTAAACTTCCAAAATAAACCTCCGAACTCATAACTCTTGAACTTGTAAAATTTTGAACCTTTAAACCAATAAATAAAAAAACTAAAAACTGAAAAATTATTAAAAAAATATTTGGGGGGTGAGGGGGGAGGGCAGGGACGGGGGGGGGGGGGGGGAGGGGGAAACGAAAAAAAAGAATTTGAAATTACAAAAAAAAAAATAAAAATTCTTTTTTTTTGTGTGTGTGTGTGGGGGGGGGGTGGGGGGAGCCAGTCTAGAGCGGGGGTGATGGCAGAAAAAACGAAAAAACACAAATTTGAAATTGCAATAAGAAAATAGGTAAAAAAATATATGTTTTGCGGAGGGGTGGGTGGGTGGGTGGAGGGGTAGTAGAGTGGGTGGTAACGGAGAAACTGAAATTTGAAAAAAGAAAACCTTTTTTGGAGAGAGGGGGTGAGGTGGGTTGGTGAGGGTAGGGAAGGTTGATAAGAAGCTTTGGAAAATGTTTTCTCTTCTCTTGATAAGGAAAACATTATCCTCCAATTGGAGGAAAATGAGTTCATAAGGAAAATATTTTCCAAAACATTTAAGGCAACCAAACATGGGAAAATTGAAAAACATTTCCTTCATATCAAACACATCCTTTATGTCATTTATTTGGCATAATATTAATTTAAACATTTTGTAAAAAATTTCGACGGAGCGATATCGGTGCGTCCGCCATGATGCCTATATACAGTTAGCAAAATTTGTTCGAAAGACCAAGAAGCAAGTTCAAGTCCTATCACATTGTACATATATGTCTAACTTTTTTGTTAATATTTTTCCTTGTCGCGAGTCGTGGGTACCAGCGAATTTTCCTAATATTTGTGCATGTGTATATGTTAAAAATCCTGTGCAACATTCCGGGGAATTTAAGATTTGAACTTTATAGTTAGAGATTTTAAAACTGTACTCTGAAGTGATAATAACTAAGTTTGGAGTTTAATATATTTGTTTATATTTTGCGAATTTCTTAACACACATATCTTATATGTGAGATTTATTTTTATACGTAAAAAATTTGTCTTTTACATATACGAGATCTGAAAAGATTATTTTCTTAATTTTAAAATTATAAAGGGATATGATGTACAAATAGCACCAAGGATATGGGTAAGTATAGGGGTGTACAAACCGAACCGGAAAATCGCACCAAACCGAAAAGTCAAACCAAACCGATTAAGAAACCCGATGAGGTTTGGTTTGATTTGGTTTGGTATTGAGTAAAAAAAAAAACGAATCAAACCAACATATAAATATATGACTTTTATATATACTTTTAAGACTTTATATAGAATTTTCTGTAAAAATTATCTAGAAATATTTGAGATTCTCTTATGGGATGTAATATTTAATAGAATATGAAGTGCTACATTTTTTATTAACTTTGAATAATGTGTTGTATGATTGTTCAAGTGTTATTGAAATGCGACAATCTCTTTGTTCTTCCTTATTCATATGTCAAGATCTATTAATTTCTTATGTCTTTTTCGTATTTGAATTTTGAAGTAGTATTTCGATAATTGAAAATTAAATAGAACGTATTATTATTTAGGTTTATATTTAATTATTAAATTCGGTTAACCTTGAAAGTATACATCAACGAAAAATTATTGTCAGATAACTAAAAAAACAACTATCATGTTACTAAAAAAAAATTCCTATAAGAATATTTTAATAGATCATATGTTTGTCAATTTTTATTAAACATATATTTACTTATAAAATTTTTTTAACAATGTAAGATTGACATTGTATTCATGTAATAAAAAAACTGAAAAAACCCGACAAATCCGACAAATCGAACCAATCCAAACGGATATAGTTGGTTTGTTGTGATTTTAATAAAAACGGAACCAACCCAGTCCATGTACACCCCTAGGTAAGTACGTGCATTATTATCGAACGAATACAATAAGTTTCAGATACTTGATAACTAAATCTTTTATCCAAAAAAAAAAAAAAAGATAACTAAATCAAAATAAATAAATAAATAAATTCATGTACCTAACTTGCTAGTACAATCTAAGTCCCCCACAAACCATAAATACACATTGTTTTTTTCATAATGACAGTGCTTTCCTCTGCAAAATGAATTAAAATCCTTTGTCCTATCGATCACTTACTCCCCCAAATTTATGTGGAAACGACTCTGCCAATCAAATCAATGATAACTCATATAGTCTGGCACAGTACGAGAACTGCTTCTCTTCCTATGATTTTGTCCCTACTTCATTGTCCTTGTTTTAGACTTTTAGGAGTCATTGGTTCACAATCTAAACATGCAAAAGTTAAAAATTCACCAAAAAATAGTTGGATAAAATTCGGAAATAGCCACTTTTAGCCCAAGGGAGCGTGGAGCGTGATCTATAGGTTACAAGTTCGAGTCGTGGAGTCAGTCACTAATGCTTGTATCAGGGTAGGCTGCCTACGTCACATCCCTCTTTGGGTGCCGTCCTTCCTCGAAACCTGCAAGAACGCGGCATGACTTATGCACTTGGCTGCCTTTTAGCCACTTTTTCGCCCTTGTAATTAAAAAATAGCCATCGTCTCATGGAATTCCAGAACATTATCATGGAGTTTCACCAGTGAAATTTGAAACTCCATAATACAGGAGCGAGAAGTGACTAGCCCGTGCTATTATTATAGCTGCAGGTTGAACAAATAGCTGAGCATTATGCCCAAAACATCAAAATCCATGTCCAGATTATCATCCTTCAAAGAAGAGTAATCACCTAGTATCAAAAATTGTAACCAGCTTCCACGGTAAATAGGGCATCTTATATTAACAAAAGAGTGTACAAAGGCGAACCTAGGGTCTATCGGAAACTATCTTTCTAACTATACAAGGTAGAAGTAAAATTTGCGTACACCACTACCCTCAGTGGCGGATCCAGTATTTTGTGCAAGCGGGTTCAATCTTAGAAGTACATAACTTTAGTCGTAAAATATAGTTATCAAGTGGGTTCAAATAAAATATTTATACAAACTTTACGCAGCTTTAATCGTAATTTATACATATACACAATATTATTTTTTGATGAAGCGGGTTCAGTTGAACCCGCTTGTCACCACGTGCATCCGCCACTGACTACCCTCCTCAGACCCACTTTGTAGGATTATACTGTGTTTAATATTGTTGTTTGTGTACAAAGGCAAATTCATATAGGACATAACTTTTCCAAAATGTGATTACGCAAGCAATAGCAGAGATCCCTGCTGCATCCCTTTTACAAGGGGCGTCAGCCAATATCGCTTCGCCAAAAAGATTCACTCAATATATATATATATATAAACATTATTCTTGAAAAAAATATTACCTATATATACAGTGTGATGACATCTAATGGAAATATTACAAAGTAAAAACATTCCGAAACAGGAAATAAAGCCTTGTAATTTCCACACCTCAACCCAAGCTCATAGTAGAGTTGTGACAATAGATAGGAATCGCTTGCACAAAATCCTGCATACACTACTATACGATAGGTATGTTCCCGACGAGTGAAATCGAAGTCTCATTTTTGTTTGTCTATATTCGACTTATATCACGGCCAAAGATTAAGGTTGTCAACCAGTTAATCAGTACATAGAATCTGTTCCTCCAGCTTACTACACGAGTCAAATATGCAGAACGCCAAACAAGCAAACTCGTGAATCCTGCAATAGATACACCCTTTGCTTCCTGCACCATATATATGTTACCAATTAGCAAGCTAACAAGCAGTGGCGGAGCCACATGCATCCAAGGGGACACCCCTTCGTCAGAAAATAACATTATTTAGTTCGGTATCAGGTTATTATCAGGTTATCTAAAATCTGCTACCAGGTAACCTGCTTTATTTTTCGGGATACTAATCTCAACGTTATTCGACAGTTACCTTTAGTAATTCTTTAGGTGACTGATAGGATATTAATTCTGTCAGTGCATATAAATTAGTAGTACTATGTACTATATGGCCTTTTCTAAGGCAACTCTTTAAATTCTGTTCCCCATCAACTCAATGCGGCTAAAATCTGCCTCTAAAGTAGTTGGACGATTTTTTATATTTTTTGCTGAAAAATTTAGGCTTATGGGGGACAAAAGTTAAAGAGTTGCCTAAAAAAGGCCATTTGTGCAAATGGCCCAAAGAATTAAATTCATATATAGAAAGTGAGGAAACCTTGCTCTCTCTAAGGTCAACAAGGGCCTTGTATCTACCAATAGTAGCCATGCTTCCCAAGTGTTTATAAATAAATGGATTTCCCAAATTGATGTTATTTGCAGAATTGGCATGTCCTCCACCTTCTTTACCCATCCTGTTTATCATACTTGCCAGATATTTTCCCTGCTGCTCTGCAACCTGATCAAATACATCAGACAACATAAGACAATAAGAGATTATTTACTCAAACACAAGCATGTCAAAACAATTATAGGATAGTTCGTATCTATGTTGCCCAGACTCTCCAAAATCCTTCCGCACCCTTGTCGGATCCTCCAAAAATGCACTACTACTTTTAGAGGATCCGACACGCACCCGATGACATTTTCGGAGAGTCCGAGCAACATAGGTCATCCTCAGCCACAAATATACAACAAATAAATAAAAGGACAGCTCAGTGCACAAAGCATCCCACATTCATACAGGGTCCAGGGAAGGGTTGAACCCTTAGGGTTGTGATGTAGACAGCCTACCCAAATGCAAGCATTAGTGGCTGTTTCAACGGCTCGAACCCTTGACCTATAGGTGACATAGAAACAACTTTATCATTGCTCCAAGGTTCCCCTTTGTATCCAATAAACAATATGCTACACATAGAGATAAATAAAAAAAGTGGTTATCTCTTCAACTTCACCTTCACCACATCTCATAATCAACAATGCAGACACTATATGTCGCCACAAAACCTAAAATATCTAATGTTGTTGACAGTGGCGGAGTTAGAAATTCTAATAAAGAGGTTCAAACAAAATGTAAGAATGCCACACATGAACCTGCGACCTAACACAAAATTTAGAGCCACATTTGCCATTAGACTACAAACTTCACTTATGTCAAGACATTCAACAATTTACATATAGGAAAGGAGATTCAATCGAACTCCCTTCGTTTTATGTAGCTCCACCCCAGCTTTTGATCATTCTTTAGCCTGAGGAGGGTTGAACATTTTGGATATTTCTTCGGCTGGCAACAATATCAGTAATTTTTTAATATGGCGATATGCATTAAATAATTTCCGACCAACAAGCTTGAGATTGAGGTGTAGCAGTTTGCCTGCATCCCTTTAACTTACTTGTGCCAAAGCTGGAAGAACTTGTTTGCCTGTACTTTCAAGAAAACCACTGCAGTCACCAATTGAGAAGACATCCTGTACCGATGGGACGCGTAACCATTCATCAATTCCAATCCTGTTAAAGCACCAAAACTGATGAATAAAACAATACAGGCAAAGTCTACTTTTCAGAAATAGGACAGATGGAAAAATCATAGTAACATATAGCGATGTGTCAAATATCCAGCTATGTTTATTACCAATATATCTTATTAGTCAAGTCTAAAGGCCTTTACTAGTAATATAATAGAAGGTTTAAAATACAAGAAGTTAAGAACTTGTAACATGAAATCTCTACTTACCTCCCTTTAGCTTTTGGTATATCCAGTGAGTTCACAAAAGGTGAAGGGCCAACACCGGTAGACCAAACTAACAGACCATATGGAACATCTGTGCCATCACTAAGAATTATCTTCTCAGGTTGCACATCTTGTACGAGGCCTCGTACTAGACGAACTCCTGACTGAAAACTAAGACATTAACAAAAATAGGATCCAGCAATACAATTTGGATAAAGGAATACACGCACTGACAAAAATAAATGATACATTTCTCGGATGCTCGGTAGAATGTTGCGCTTTAAGAATTCCAAGGTAACACTTCTTTACCAAAAGAAAAAAGATAAATAGAGAGGATGTCTCCTTCATCGAAATTTACGTAATCTAATCGTACTGAAGAATATGTAATCCTAGACTCTCTTCATGCACATTCTTCTGATAAAAAATGCGTCTCAATCTGACTCTGTGTGTGCTCGTGCTCTTTGGCAAAGTAAATATGTAGATATTTATCCATTAACATATGCTATAGCACAGTAACAGAAAATTTGCATACCCTTCTAATCAGTATCTCACCTTAGTCAACTGTTTGGTTGCATATACACGTAAACGATCATCAAACGAGGATAATATCTCATTTGCCTGTCAAGTGAGAACACAAAACTTAATCAAATATAAGCAGAGCTCCTTTCTAGCAAACAATAGTAAATATTGAAGTTTTCTTGATGTCTATATTCAAGTTTCTCAAGATTCAAACAATTTATAGAAATTGAGACAAGCTTGCCTCAATCAATGTGACGCGAATGTAGTCTTTGACATGAGAATATCTTTGATGAACATCTCTCAGGATAAAGTCACTAAGTTCACCACTGAACTCAACTCCTGTTGGTCCACCTCCAACTACAACACAATGTAAGAGTCGACGCTTTTCTTCCTCTGTAACTCCTGTCTCAGCCATGACCAAAAGTTAGATATCAGTCTATAATATACTTTACATATCACATTCTTCTGGTTTATTTTCACGTATGATCGCTGAATGTCACCCACTACAACAGTAAAGTCACAAAACTATGTTTTGTCAGTATAAAATAACTGAACTATGTCTGATATGCTCAAAAACAACAAATGACAGGAATGCTCAAATTTCTTGACACCAGATTATGACACCTCAATCCCTACATCAGCGCTTTGCCACTCTATAAATTTCGCGTTAGAAGTCCTTCAGTAACAGAAGACTCTTTTATTTTCTGACGCGGAATTTACGGATGACAAAGCCTCATGTGGCAAGTGACATGTCATAACTGGGGATGAAAATTCGGCTTTATGGTCATTTGTATTTTTGAGCAATTCAGACATAGTTCAGTTATTTTAATGTGATAAACAACTAGTCATGAGTATATTGTATATAATAGGTGAAGTTCGGTGAACATTTGTGAAATTAACCTACATTGTTCTTAACAAGACCTCTAAAAGAAAATCATACCAGGCACATCAGAAATCATGAGATTTAGAAGCAATTTCCTCCGAATTTCTTGAGCATGGTAAACTTCGCGAAGAAAAGTAGCATGCTCTTTTACACCCTTAATTCCAAATGTCAAAGCTTGTGCTCCAGAGGCAATGACTAACTTGTCATATGAAATATTAAAATTCCGTGGCTCCAAGGTTTCAACTCCTTCTGTCACAGTTTGGCATTGAACCTACAAGTACAGGCGGATTCAGAATTTATATATAATGGGTTCAAAGTTTTGAGTTTATTGAAAATATGGGTTCGAAACTTACATTTTATACTACATTTCAACAACTTTCGCATATATATATATATGTCTATTATCTAAGTAGAAAAGGTGGTTCAATTGAAGCCGCTTCTACCAGTATACATCCTCCTCTGCCTACAATTACCCACAAACTGCTAAAAGAACAACTGGGAACAAATCTAAGTATAAAATTGAACTAAGATTTCAACCTAATTACTCTATTTTGGAGTAGTAAGTAGCTGATCAAGAATGCAACATTTTGCATAACTGGTAAAGTTGCTGCCTTGTGATCAGGAGGTCACGGGTTCGAGCCGTGGAAACAGCCTCTTGCAAAAATGCAGGGTAAAGCTGCGTTGTGGTCTGGCCCTTGCCCATACCCCGTGCATAGCGGGAGCTTAATACACCGGGCTACAGTTTTTACTTTCTAGAGTTACAATTTTGAAAATTATGCGAAATTGGGCTAGAAAATACTTGAAGAATGAAATCCTATCTCCTTATGAACGACAACCAATTTTCTCCACATAATCCAAAATTTTCAAATATCTCAATAACTTAAAATCATGGTCTAAAGTAGGATGAAACGGCACTCCCTTTGCTCCATTCCAAGTTGTATTAGAAGGTTTCTAAATGTTTGACATAATTCCACTTGAAAAAAATTTCGGTACAACTTTTACAACTTTCGAGCATCCAAATTCATCTAACTATTCAAAATTTAAACTACAAGGTAATCTCTTTAAGCTAATTCTTCAACTAGTATTCCTTTAATAGTTTCTTCTTCAATCGCAAATCAGACTCTTAAATTCCATATTCAGAAAATTTAAGAAGACTCGTTCTAATACTTGAGTTCAAGCTCCTATTTCGAAGTAAGACAATGGATAGCTTACAAACTTAGTAGCTAACCATACTAAGATGTTAGAGGTGGTGTGTAGAGACGGGATTTTCATCAAGAGGATTCAACATCTGCTATATATATGTAAGAAAAAAATTTGTTCTTTTATATATACAGTATGATTTTACGGCAAAGGAGGTTTGGATAAACCCCTTCCGCCCGTGGACTTGGAGGGGGTACGTTAAATTAAGCTACCAAGTGGAGCAATACCATTAAATGTGCCATTTGCACTCTCCTGGGGTGCAATTGCAGGAAGCTCTATTAGCGAATGCAATTTCATGCCCGATAAAACTAATGGTGCCCTATTGGCTTTTCATCCGCCATTAGGTGGAGCAATCCGAACTCTCGACAGAATATAAAAGATGATACTAGCCTTTTAAACACCTCAAGGAACTCATAAATACCATTATACCAACATATAACATAAACAAAAGGGAGCCTTGAGCAACAGTAAAGTTGTCTCCATGTGAACTATAGGTTACGGGTTCGAGCCGTGGAAGCAGCTACTAATGCTTGCATTAGGGTAGCCTGTCTACATCACACCCCTTCGGGTGCGACCCTTCCTGGACCCTGCGTAAATGCGGGATGCTTTGTGCACCGGGCTGCCCTTTTATAGCATAAACAGAGGGAAACAAATAATGGGGGTCTAGAAATTAAAATAGAAAACAACAAGAAAATGAAAAGGAGGAACAAAATATTCATACCATATGTTTATCAAAATCAATACCAGTGCAATTAGCAAGAAAGAAATAAGAACTTGGTTCTCTTGAAATAGCAGGTTGAATCCTCCCAATATGTTCTGTAACAGACCTAAACTCAAGAGTTCCAACACAAGTAGATGCTAACAATGGAGTAAAAACCATATGATTCCTAGGTGAAACACAAACAACATCATAAATGTTTGTGTCAATGTCTTTCATTAGTCTGCAACCAGCCCATCCTGAACCTAACACCACAATTCTTGGTTTTTGGTCAGTTTTTGTTGGTTCCAATCCAGCATGTTTAGAACAAATATTAGTTGAGTAATCTTTAGTGAATTGTAGAAAAAATTGGGTCAGTGGTGGTGAGGCAAATGGGGTTATAGATTTGGAAGATGGTTGGTTCAAAATGGTAGTGGAAATTTTGATGAGATTCTTGAACCAAGGCATAGTATAGAAAATTTAAAAATTTGTGCTACTTTTTAGTTGTTCTGTCCAGTGCATGAAGTGGTATGAAAATCTTGCCCATGAATAATAGTATTTCAGTACTTTAAAAAATGTAGAAGGTGAGCCTCGGAGTAAGCGTAACCGGTAAAGTTGTTGCCATATAACTAGGATTTTACGGGTTCGAGTCGTGGAAACAGCCTCTGGCAGAAATGCATGATAAGGCTGCGTACAATAGACACTTGTGTCCGGCCCTTTCCCGGACCGCGCATAACTGGAGCTTAGTTCACCTGGCTGCCAATTTAATTTACTTTCAAAATGTACTAGTTCAGCTATCAGCATTTGTAGATACTGGATTTTTGTACTTGAAATGAGGAGTTTAACTTTTATATCACCTAAATTGTAACTAAAGGAGTTGTCAATAAATATAGGAATTAATAGCCTGAAAAATAAAATAGATTACTTGCTCCAAAAGATTAAAATATACGGCAAGTAAAAACTTTTTTTACGCTGCAAGTATATATAAGTTAAATCCATAAAAATTGCTGAATAATTGAAAATTTTGTATGAGGAACACTTCAAATGAAATAATAGTAATAGTTTTCATCCATAAACCTTCAACTTTATTCAAATTGAATGTTTAAGTACAACTTCAAGTTTCAAATATTATTTTTTTCAACCCAAATAAGGATTTTTGTTAGGTTGAATCAGCAACCAACAAGTTTACAATAAAATTAGGAGCATACTCCCAATAGAAAAAAATTAACATAATTTCTGAACTCTTTTGCCAAACAGTAAGCAACTAGATTTACTTGTCTCTTAACCCAAACAAGAAAAATATTAAGATTTCTATTTAATAAAAAACAATAATGCTACTCAAATTCTCATTCCAACCAAAATATTGTCCAAATGCCTACTCAAATTCTCATGACTTGAAATAGAATGCGGAGAATACAATAATCTAATAAACATTTGTATCAAAATAATAAGTTTATCACTTGTATATTCATAAACCTTTATACTATTCCCTTTGTCCCAATTTTGTATGATACGTTTTGTTTTTCGAGATTCAAACTTTTTAATTTTGACCGTGTATTTCAATATAGAACTTTTAAGTATGTCACAATAAAAGTACTTAATTAAAAGATAAATAAAAATTATGATAAAAAATTAATTCGTTTGACCCTTAAAATCTGAACATTATTACATAAATTGGGAGGAAGGGGGTAATATTTTGTGATTTTGAAATTCCATTACTTAAATTTTGTACAAAGTAAATTCTATAATGGATAGAAAATAGGTGGCTAAATTCAGTCAGCATATATACCGCAGATGGAGGATCAGGTGGGCCCAACTTTTTAGATAAGGAGTACCCTTGTGCAAAAGGTGTGGTACCTTTGTGGATTGAATTTACTCTAAATAAGAATTTAAGAAAACAATCAGCATATTTGGTAAAGCAAAGTCGAAGCCAAGATTTGAAGATTATGGGTTCATAACTCTAAATTTTTTAAGCTACTGAGTTCTAAATTAATAATTTGCGCATATTCAATAAATCTATTAAGACAAATACATGGTTTGGACCAAAACTACTGAATTCGGCCGAACCCCTAACTTCTACTCTCCCTCCGCTCCTGCTTCCATTGAACAAGACGCCCAAAGAATAAAAAAGCCCCGAAAAGAAATGAGGGATTTTTTCACTTTTAGCTCGCGCCAGAAACTATTTACGTTTGGTAGAGGAAAAAGTGTATAAAATTTGTATAATTTTTGTATATAACATACAGAATGTATGTATACAGTGTCATTTTCTCAAAAAATAATAGCGGAAGACTGAATCCCACAAAATTAAGAGCCCATTTTTTGATGACCTGAAGAGTAAAAGCCTATTTGAAATGTCTTGACATTCAAAAAGACTGAAGCCCAAGAGAATAAAGAGGTCCATTTATGAAAAACAGAAGAATGAAGGCCTAGTTTGAAGAGTCTTCAAGAAGGCTAACATTTAAGATGCAAACATTTCATTAAAAACTCCCTTGGATTGCACAAAAGATGATGTAAAAATGACACCACATTTTCAGGACAAAAATATTCTGAATTGTCCTGAAGTTAATATTTCTCGTTTAAAAATTCAGGACAAAATAAGTACCGGCTAATCTCTAAATAGCATCCCTGTGAATCGCTATCTGTGCACTTGCCCCAAAGATGAAGGGATCTTTACTCAAATACTCAGCTGGATTCACTATTTACTTTTTCTAGCCGATATATATATTTATTGGTGTACAAACATGTTTAAAGAAATATGCAACCCCCCCCCCCCCCC
>NC_031990.1:87122244-87182858 GCF_001879085.1 Nicotiana attenuata
CAACCCCCCCCCCCCCCACCCCACACACACACAAGTCTCTTGTACTTTTACTTTTCCCCTTCCCATTCTTGTTAGAAATGCATAAGAATGGCACTGGTTGTTGTGGCAACTGCTACCTGTAACCTGATTGTGTGTTCCAGCAGCTTTACTTGGAACAGGAATGTTTTGTATCCTTATCTGTTTGAACTTTGTGTACAGCGGCAGAGGCTGACGTAGCATACAAATTCAATTGAACCCATAACTTTTGATATGGAATATAACTTTATATAAGGTTTATTTAAAATTAAAATAAATAGTAGATATGAATTCATAACTTTAAAAGTATTTCAATGCTAAGAATCTTATAAGTTGAACCCATATAAAGTTTAAATCATGAATTCGCCTTTCAACAGTAGTCGAGCCAAGAATACTTGAAAAATCTTATAAAATGCCACACGAGATTGAGACCTACATCCTAAAGCAATTTTGAGTCAACTTTGTCATAACAATAGAGCCTTCTCCTATATAAAAAAATTCAACAATTTATATGTATGCATAATAATTTGTTACCTATATATACAATATAATTTTTCGACAAGAAAATTTAGTATTTAAAACTCTTTAAATCATGTGGTTCTGCCCTTGCAAACAGGGACGAAGGTAGAATATTTCCTACGTGTTCAGACAAATTTAATAGCGTTTGTTCTAAATATGTATAAATATTTAATTCCAAGCCCAATAACTAAGACGAATTATGAGTTTCATAACTAGTTCAGAACTCATAAATTTTAAATTCTGATTGCGCCCCTACTTAGTGAATAATTGATGGTTTGTTTCACATGCATAGAGAGCAAGAAATAATGCCATGTGAGACAGCTACAGTTGAAGAGGAACTTATATATGAAACAAAACATAGAAAGAAAGAGATAAATCCCCATTTGCTATCAAGACAGCCTCATTCCTTTTCTGCTTTTGCTGGCAACTAACATTGCTTTCTGCTGATTTGACCACTAATTAAATAATTTTCCTCTCTCATTCATGTCATTTTCTTCATTAACTCCAAATAATATTGGGTTTCTATTAATTATAATCCATGTAGTACTAAATTATGTTGCGCACACTCCCTAAAATGTTGCTGCCTCGTGTCAGATCTTTCAAAAATGCGTTACTTTTAGATGATTCGATACGCATCCGGCCACATTTTAGGAAAGTCTGAGCAACATAGATGTTAAGTACTCGTATCTGGTATGGATATATCTTGTTTTTGGTCACTTTTTATCTTCTATTTTATGTTACATTCTTTGCGTTTTAGTTTATTTAAAAAATTAACACATTTTTGTATTTTAAAATAATTTAACTTTAATTTTTATTTTACCCTTAATTAAATGTATTGTTATAGCAACAGAAATGTAATGGCATGTTAAGATCACAAGCTTTAAAAGGCTTTCTTTCTTTTTTAAATTCTATCTATGATCAAACATGGTCACATTAAATGAAAGTAGGGGTGGCAATTTGAGCCCAAACCCGTCCAACCTGCCTAGAGATTAATGGGTTGGGTTACAAACATTTTAACTCATGGGTCTATTTGGGTTGAGCCCAAATTAACCCATTATTTTTTATAGCCCATGGACCAATAAAGTAGCCCAAATACAAACCCATGAAACCCACCCAAAACAAAGGAATATCAACCCAACTAATTTAGAAATTTACTTAGTTGTCCCAATTTTACTTTTTTTTGTATTTTCTGCACTACCACCCCCACCATCCCAACCCCCTCAATTTTTTTTTCTTTTTTTTTTTGTATTGTTAGCTTTCTGTTTTCTGTTTTTTCGTTTTTCTGCACCACCCACCTGCGCCAACCCCCACCCGTAAAATATTTTTCAACTTACACATTTTAAATACTAATTTGTTATTTAAAAAAAATATATTTTGATTCTCAAAATACTAATAGTATTTATTTACCTTTTATACATAGGGGTATAAAAGGTAAAAAGTCTTGTTTATGCAAGATGAACATGTTTCTAAAACATGGGTCAAGTTGGGCGGGTTGGCTTATGACCCATTGTTTAGCCCATCTTGACCCAGCTCATCTTAGCCAAGTATACTTTGGGCTGAGTTGGACAATAACCCATTTATTGACCTAACCCATCTTAACGCGCTCAAATTCAATCCAACCCGCCCATTTTACTGCCCCTAAATGAAACGTTTTCGTATAAATTAAATGAAAGTGGGAATTTCAAGGTAGATTACTTGAGTCTTCCCCGCTTATATCACATTCGTCCCATATTTTAAGAAGACTTATATGTAAATATCTTTTAAGTGACTGATAATATAAAAAATTATTTAAACTGACGGTATATATTAGCACTAGTTTTCTTCTTTTCTTCTCGACCCTAGCTCCTTCAATCCTTTCTGCTCCAAGACATTCCAATAATTGAGCATTTACTAAGGATTAAGGGGTCCATTAACTATGAATGTGTTTTTTATTGGACATTGTTGGTATTACTGTGTTCAAAATCAGAAAAGTAAACAAACATTAGTTCAATAAACAAAAACGTAAAATAATTCTGAGCCCACTGAATGCATAGTGTGTCCTTAAGGAATTTAATCCTCTCACTGTTGCCCAAGGTATACGGATTAATTCCTCCCAGAATAGAAGGGAATAACTATTCTGTGATAGCGGCACTTCAAATTACAGAACTTCAACGAACTCAACAAACGGAGTAAATCACACTTGACACTTATGTTTATTTAGAAAATAATGCAACAATATAAAAAAGAGGGGAGAAGATTTCAGATTTTCCATGTCTGATTTCATGTCTGAAAAATGAGGCCAAGCCTCTAAATTTATAGACAAAGGAAGGGTGATATGGAGAGGTACAATCTAAAAGGTGCCTCTTCCATTTCCCATTCACACCCCTTAATAAAAACGCAACAATCCCCCACATGAATGGGGAATGGTCATATGAGGAAAAAAAACATGCATGAAAATACTGTGTGATTCACAAATAAGGATTAATCGCATCTGGATAAGTAGGTTTCCCTTTGAACTTTCCGTAGTGAACTTATGTCGGATATACTCGGTCAATCGGTAGATTTGACATCTTTGAACCGTCGAACTTTGGTGTATACCTAGACAACCATAAGTCACACAATTAACCCTTAACCGTTTTTTGTTCTCACGGTTGTGTTCGTTTCAGCCATGAACACCGCCTGGTTTCATGAGTGCTTAGAGAATGGGCCTTTACTTTCATTCCCCTTAAAGCGGCTTACACTTAACACTCACATAGGTGATTCCTAAACGTGTAATCCTATAGATACACTATCTGGTCATATCCTGCCAGACTTAGAAAATCATTAAAAAGCTTTAAGCTTTATTGACTCATCAAAAAGCCTTAATGCTTTACCTTGATTTCTGAACATTGTCTTAATCACAAGAATGGGTTGAGTTATTTGACAATGTTGAACCGTCATTCATAACTTTATTTGATCTCTTTGAACCTAGCTCTTGGGATCTCCAGTCTGCTAGGTTGAGTTACCGCCATGATGACTTATCCTAGGCCTTAGCCCCATTCCCTTCGATGATCTTTCAATTGCCTCTCTAGATAGGCCTTTTGTAAGTGGATCCGACATGTTATCTCTTGACTTTACGTAGTCAATCGTGATAACACCACTAGAGAGTAGTTGTCTAACGGTATTGTGTCTCCGTCGAACGTGACGAGATTTTCCGTTATACATAATGCTCCATGCCCTGCCTATTGCCGTTTGACTATCACAATGTATACATATAGGTGCCAAAAGTTTGGGCCAAAATGGAATATCTTCCAAGAAATTTCGGAGCCATTCAGCTTCTTCACCGGCCTTGTCTAAGGCTATAAACTCAGCCTCCACTGTGGAGTGGTCAATACACATTTGTTTGGACGATTTCCAAGACATCTCTCCTCCACCGACTGTTTAGAATTGGTTGAACCGGTGATCTAATTTGCATCACTATACCCCTATATTATCGCGAGATACTTATTGTAGTGCAAAGCATAATTTGGAGTATATTTCAAATACTTCAAAACTCGTTTCATTGTTATGAAAGTTCAAATGCAAACTTTCTTATGTTGTAGACTAATACGTCTCGACTTTCGATTGCATATCAGATTATTGACTACACTTAATGTAGTAATTATAACAGCAGCTGGAATGATTGGCATCGGTTGTGGCCACAACCTTTTAATATATAACACATTTCGCAATCATTCCGCCATTTTCAAGCATTTGTATGCTATTTATTCATACGTCTATATGATATGCAAATTATAGCACCTTCATTCATGAAAACATCCAACTTGGAATGGATTTTGGTTATGTTCATCGGTTGGTTCACCGCATTATAGACCAACGTATTAATACATTTGTTCATGAACGGTCATGTCCATACAAAAACGTACAAACGTATCTTTCTATGAAAAGTCACAACCTTCAAAGTGATATCATTTCATAAAAGAACTAAACAATATAAATTTTCAATAAAGAAAATGATCTTTCGAGAAAGGCACGTGACCAACTTCCGAATTAGTAGTTTCATCAACTAGTCTTCATTAAGACTAAACAATTGATGAATTTACCAACTACTATATCAATGGGGTTCAAAAAATTATATCATTTAGTCATTACTTGGCTTTTGTCATGCATAAGCTAAAAGCCCCCACATTTTAAATATTTCATCAACATATCATCTACATATAATCAAATAATGACTATATGACTTGAAGTATTCCTAATGTAAACACATTTGTTTACACTCATTAATTTTTGAAACCATTTGACAATATTATTTGGTAAATCTCGCATGTCATTGTTTGGGTGTTTGTCTTAGTCTGTAAAGTGACTTAACAAGTCGACACACCTTCTTTTCTTTTCCGGGAACCACGAACCCTTCAGGTTGTTCCATATAAATTTCTTCCTCCAAATATCCATTTAAGAAGGTTGACTTTACCTCCATTTGATGGATTTCAAGGCCATACACGGCGGCTAACGCTATTACCATCCGAATAGATGTAATTCTCGTTACCAGTGAGCATGTGTCAAAGTAATCAAGACATTCTCGTTGTCTTAATCCTTAATCAATCTTGCCTTATATTTGTCAATAGTACCATCTCTTGAAAATCCATTTGGAACCCAAAGGTTTATTTCCTGGAGGAAGATCAACCAATTCCCAAGTATGATTACTTAATATGGATTCTATCTCACTATTGACTACCTCTTTGCAATATTGTGCTTCCGAGGAAGACAATGTTTCTTTAAACGTTTGAGGCTCATTTTCTAACAAGAATGTCAGAAAATCCGGTCCAAAGGAAGTAGTTATCCTTTGACGTTTACTACATCTTGGAATTTTCTAATTCAACGTACTTTCCTTTGCTTCTTCCCGATTTCGCTTAGATATTTCACTAGATGACACACATTCCTTTTTATACGGATAAATATTCTCAAAGAACTCAGAATTATCTGATTCGATAACCGTATTAATATGAATGTCGGGATTTTCTGATTTATGAACCAGAAAATGATATGCCTTACTATTTGTTGCATATCCTATGAAAACGCAATCAATAATTTCCGGTCCGATCTTTACCCTTTTGGGTTTAAGAACTTGCATTTTACCCAATATCCCCCCACCCTTGGAAATATTTCAAGTTGGGTTTTCTTCCTTTCCATTTTTCATATGAAATGGATTGTGTCTTGCTATGGGGAATGTGAGCCAACCACAAGAACTGTTGTTTGTGTCACGACATTGCCAGAATTAATAAATGGTGAAGTTTTTAATCTTCAAACCAATCTGACACATTCAGAATTAATAAACGGTGAAGTTTTTAATCTTCAAACCTCGTAACATCTTATACAACTAGATCTAATAAACGGTGAAGTTTTTAATCTTCAAACCGAATAATATGTGACACTATCAAAATTAATAAACGGTGAAGCTTTTAATCTTCAAACCGAATAATAAATTGGAGTAGAATATCACTAAGATTTTAATCTCCAAAACGAGTATAAAGTCACTTAGACTTTAATTTCCGACAAATGAGTAGAAAGTCACGAAGACTTTAATCTCAACGAACGAGTAAAAAATCACGCAGATTTTGATCTCGAAGCAGGAGTAGAAAATCACGAAGATTTTTAATTCCCTTTCCAAATAGTTTTTCAACTAAACCATTATAACACTTTAAACAGTATGATTTCTTTCTCTAATCAAACACATGTATGTTTACCTTTACATATATTATATTCATGATCTCAAGATACTTCAAGTATTACCGTAAGCCTAATTTTTGCTTACAACCTTGAAAAATAACCATCCACAAATATTTATGCATGTTACCAAATTTTATTCATTTGGTCGGGGAATAATAAAATTAACATTTAATAACACATTATTCCAAATCATGCAAGCAATTTCTATATTTATAATATGAGATCATCACATTATACATATCTATCAGATATATGTTGGAGCACAGATTCAAGAAAATGGAATTGACAAACATGAATCGCTTAAATGGGAATACTGGAAATCAAAATCCAATTTGATGATGTAATTTTCAATAAACCAAGGGAATATATTCCTTGTTTTTACGCCTGAGTCAGTTCGATGCTTTCGCGTTTTCCAACATAAATTCAAGTCGTTCTGTTTGCACACTTTATAGTCCTCGTATTTTCGGCACTTCTTGGCAACTAAAGATATGGGGGGAAGGGAGTGCCAGAAGCATTAAGAAAATACATAACAATGCTATTCCATGAACATTCAAGATTTAAAGAATCTGAAACTTATCTTAAAGTTTCTTCCTTGATGAATTTGAATTTTCTGAATCCCTTCGTTTGTTTGCTTTCGCTTTCCCAGGACAATCATGTAATCGACAATATGCAGCAAATATCTCGTACTTAAACCCAGTGACATTAATCACTTCTAACGAATAACATCAACTAACTTTGCAATAAAAACAAAATAAATTGCTTCATCATTTGACAGACTGACTTCCACTTCAAGTCCTTTTCTTTTTCTGCTATCGACCATTAAAATTAAATTCCTTAAGATTGTTGGTATTACTGTGTTCAAAATCAGAAAAGTAAACAAACGTTAGTTCAATAAACAAAAACGTAAAATAATTCCAAACTCACTGAATGCACAGTGTGTCCTTAAGGAATTTAATCCCCTCACTGTTGCCCAAGGTATACGGATTAATTTCTCCCAGGATAGAAGGGAATAACTATTCTGTGATAGCGGTACTTCAAATCACAGAACTTCAGCGAACTCAAAAAACAGAGTAAATCACACTTGACACTTATGTTTATTTAGAAAATAATGCAACAATATAGAAAAGAGGGGAGAAGATTTCAGATTTTCCATGTCTGATTTCATATCTGAAAAATGAGGCCAAGCCTCTAAATTTATAGACAAAGGAAAATACATTTACATACTATTTAATCTTATAAGTGAACTAGATAAAACGGAATCTTGATTCCGTTTTATCTAGTTCACTTATACTGGATCTTACGGAGCCTGCTCATGTACAACATGATTCGGACCTGATCATAGAAAAGATTCTCTTTAAGCGAACCAGCCTATCCTCTGTATAGGGCTTACACGGCGATTGGAACAAAGACACATTTGGTTGTGAATTCCCATGTGGCAGGCATATATCTACACAGACCAATCAATAGTTCAAGTCACACACTCCCATAATCCATTTTCTCTTCACAAAATTCCCTTCAATCCCCCCGTTTAGTTGACATGAATAGTTAAAGGGAAATATCCAAATCCATGTCTTATATTTTCAATAATCCATACTGTAGCAATGAATACTATATATCCTCACCAGTGATAAATGATTGATTACAAATATTTAGGATCTATTTTCTTTTCTCTAATAAAGGCCCAGTAATACCTNTATATATATATATATATATATATCGAGTTTTACATTATTGAGAATTATTTTGCACCATGGTATATACTATGACCCAAATTAGGATGTATAAACATCCTAATTTAGTAGCTGGTTATCTTGGTATGCTATGGCCCTCTCTTGTACCTTGGACTAGCACTTAGTTAATAACATTACCTACCTAGAAATCCAAAATTAAAACTAGCGGCTGCTCAGAAAAGTTGATATCAGAAAAAACCTTTAATTATATGCATTTCGTACCTGTCACTAACCATATATACATATACTACGGGCTCGTTTGGTACGAAGGATAAGAAATAATTAATTTCGGAATAAAATTTTAGATGAATTGATCCCATGTTTGATGGTATAAAATTGTTGCTCCCAAACGCACACGCAAGTATACGTGGTCGACAAGTAATATAATGATAAGTTGAGTGTCGAACCCACAGAGACTTGTGTAAACTACTCACTAAATTACTAAAATTGTTATTCAATCTAGCTCAAAGCAAAGTCCAATAATATGATTATACTATACTACGATTCTAAATTATCAAGTAACGAGTTGATTGTTGTGTATTCAGTAGAGACAAATATTCCAGGGTTGTGGTCGATTCACCATTTGAATTATGTTCTAATTAACTCTCCCTTTCATATAATTCACTCATGGTTGCTAATTAATCGATAAATGCTCTCATAGCCTTCTCCCGAAGTACTACTCACCTATTCTCAATAGATTAACGCCTATATTCCTATGAAATCAATCTATTAAGAACGCATTAAGATCACGATATTTAATTAAGCATGGTGACTAGGTATATTCCTATCCTAACCACAAATTCGCTCCCCCTAAGGGTTAAGATCATGCTCTCTTCAATTCTTCTCTAATCTAAACACGGCTTTCCCAAGCATAGCATAGATAGTAAATAGAACCTAACTACTGGCCAGACAATTAAGCAATTAAACACAGAATTGAAGAAACAACCATATGTTGATGAATTATAATCAAGGTTAAGTTAATATCAAACAACAATATTCATGGCTAATCACAACCCCAGAACAATGGGTGTTTAGCCACTCATGATGTAATCAAACAATTGAATAAGTGCTGAATCAATTGAAAATACTAGAAAAAGATGAAGAAAACTGAGAATTCTCCGCCTCCTCACGATCCCGTGTGTATCTTTCCTCCAAAGTGGCATCTCCCCCTTCAAAAATAGGTTTAGTCTTGCTTTTATACGTGTTGGATAGGTCTAGGGCCGAAATAACCTTGTCCCGGGCGAAATAGGATAAAATTCACGTCACCGGCGCCCAGCCTGGCGCCGGGCGCCCTCCATAGCGCCCCCCAATTTGTGCATACTGTTTTTGGCGCCACAGGTGGCGCCAGGCGCTGCCTGTGGCGCCCAACTGGCTTCCTTTTCCGATTTTGTTCATTTTAGCTTCAAATCTTGCACGTTTTGCCCCCAATTGCTCCCGAATCATTCCTACAAGTAAAAAAACTTCAAATTAACATAAATCAACACATTTAACATCCCAAATTCACGAAACAAAAGTAAAATATGAGGCGATATACATAGAAATATATATGCTTTAAGCTAAACATCAACACCCCACACTTAGACTCTTGCTCGTACTCGAGCAATGGAACTATCTAATAAACCCCCAACTACGTAAAAAGTTCAATCATAGAGGAGCACTTTAACTTTTAACCACACACTATACCCTTGACTATGATCAATGCCGGCACACAAGCATGAACACACAAAAATTCACATTCTTCCCGTTAAGCATACCCGAGTATAATATTTCAATTCAATAAATTCCAACAACCTATTCGTCACCACCCAACCTCAAAAGTCGACTTGCAACCACTAAGCATCCTCAATTCATGCACTTGCCTAACAAGAAAGTTTACAACATTACCAATCATTCATGAGATCATGTGCCCTCACCAACAAACAAAAGAGTGAATATAACTTGGTCCACACATTCAAACATACTTTTGAATATAGATTAAGGACATCACACAATTGAACAAAATTCGCTCACTCTCTCAAAGAATTCATATGCATTCCGTGGTCGTATCATAAGCTTGCTCGTAGTGTATATCTCTACTAATTTAATCTAGCCAAAACTAGGATCAATTAGCACTTTTAAGGTTGTAATGTAGGCTAAGAGACGGGTATGATACATTTAGAAATATTGACTAACCCTCCTAAGCACTTTAATACACTACATTCACAATTTAAGCACATGTTCTTCTCAACCAATTTATGCCATATACAACATAGCCCTCTTTTCAATTAAGCACTTTTATAATTCCACTAGCACAACTCAATAAGAATTGGAGGTGTTTATTTTCCACATACTTTCACTATTAATTTTTTTTCTTTTTTCTTTTTCTTTTTTCACACACTCCATATAATAAAGTTCATCGGCTAGTGACTTTTAATTTCAACTTTAGTGCACCAACGGGCCCTTCCATGGTTCCACTCAAAAGATGCTCCCCAACTTCTAACCTTACTTCTTTTAGCGACTAAGTGCCTTAGGAGGTAAAAGTTTAATCAATATCAAATTAAGAACAAAATAGGGGTATGGCTTGTAATGTGGGTGCCAAAGAAAAGGTCTATAGGCTCAAAGGGGCTAGCAACAGAAAAATTTATTTTTATGTGACAAGCATATCTATGATCAAGCAAGAAAATACCTACGTCATCTCCTAGATTAGCACAACTTACAATTTCGCTTCAATTAACACACAGGGCAAGTTCTAGACTACACATGATAGCATAGAAAATCACAATTCCTCACACACACGTTGCACATGACTCAATCAAAACAGTATGTTCAACTCTCAAGTCAAGCAAGCACAATGAAATGAGAATATTAAGCAACCTTGCACTATGTGGTATACGAGTCAAGCAACTGAGAAAAGGTGTCACAAAATAGGCTATTTACTTTACTTAGGATACACAATTCAAACCAAATACATGGGAAAACAGAAGGTATGTCATAGCCTAATGTGTCAGCATCAACCATGTCAATAAGTATCTCAGAACGACTCAGTTTCTTCCTAAACTACTCCTAGAAAGAAATTAAAGTGTCCGGTTCGAGCTACATCCTTGGAAAAGAACCGGTGCCTAAAGAAAAACCAAGGAATACTACCTAGCTATTCTAAAAAAAAATAGAAACTAAAAAAATATAAAAGAAAACAAAAATCTTTTTGGTGTTTTTAAATCGGACTTTTATCCCTCAAGAAAATTGTCCAAAAGATCCATCGTCTGGAAAAGTCTGAACTTTTTCACAATTTTTTTTAAACCTAGACTATGTCTACTACGAGTTCTAAAAGAAAAACTAAAAAAAAAATTAAAAAAAATGTAGTTTTATACAATTACACTTCAGAAAGTAGTTTCCCCACCCCACACTTATATTATGCATAGTCCTCGATGCATGATTATAGAGAAAAATAATAAAATAAAGGTGAGAAATACTCCCTGAGACCCTCTCGGGCCTAGCTCGGACATGATCCTCAATATTAAGGGTCGGGACGACCCCACACTTAAGCTCAAACATGCTCCTCAGCTTCATCCTTGGGTACTCAGACTTCCCCTACTCTGCAAAATAAAAATAACATAAAACTTGGCACTAAAAAAAAATAATCAATAACTAAAAGATATACATGTTGGGTTGCCTCCCAACAAGCGCTTCATTTATAGTCGTGGCACGACTCTGCTACTCTGCTCAGGTTGGTCGCTTTCTCTTCTTCTTTCTCCCATAAAGTCTAGCCCTTTTACACACTCTCGGAAGGTCTCCTCTTTCATCTCTGGCTTTCGCAATCGTCTTTACACACTCAGCTTGCAACACTACCTCCTCTAACTCAGTTGTCCCATCTGGATCACTACAATTCACATAAGGACTCTGCTCTATCCCCTTCGATTCTACCACAGTAATCATGCACAAGTCCTCATAATGCTTAGGGAGCTTAAGTGCCTTGTACACATTAAAAGTGACCTCCTCATCGTCAACTCTCATTTTTAACTTCCCTGCCCTCACATCAATAATTGCTCCACCAGTAGCCAAGAATGGTCGCCCCAAAATAATGGGCACTTCATCTGCCTCGTAATCAAGAACAATGAAATCAGCAGGAAGAATAAACTTTCCCACTCGAACTAACACATCCTCAATAGTTCCTTGTGGCATGACTAGTGACCTATCTGCTAACTATAAATTGATTGTAGTAGGTCTGAGCGCCCCCAATCCAAGTTGCTTGAACAAAGAGTATAGCATCAAATTTATACTAGCCCCTAAATCACACAGGGCTCTACCAACTTCTTGTTTTCCAAGAGACAAAGGAATTGTGAAACTCCCAGGATTCTTCAACTTAGGAGGAAGTTTACTCTGAACTTTCGCACTGCACTCTTCAGTAAGTGCAACTGTTTCGAACTCTGCATGTCTTCGTTTGTTTGTCACAATATCTCTGAGATACCTTGAATACTTAGGCACTTCCTGCAAAATTTCCACCAAAGGCAAATTCACACTCACTTGGCTCAAAATATCTAGGAATTTCTTATACTTAGCATCATCTTTTTGCTTCTGTAGTCTTTGTGGAAACGGAGGTGGTGGTCTAGTCTCAATTACTGGCTCGGGTCCTTTATCATCTTTCTCATTCCCCTCAACTAGCTTGGGAACTAATTCTCCTTCAGGATGAGCTGTATTCTTCTTTTTCTTTGGAACTTCTTATAATGCTCTTCCATTTCTCAAGGTAACTGCATTGACTTGAGCTTTAGGATTGGGCTCAGTATCACTAGGAAGAGCCCCTGCTGGTCTGCTATTTTGGGCTCTGGAAAGTTGGCCCACGTGGTGCTCCAAATTTCTCAGTGCTGTGGCTTGAGCCTGCTGATCAACCATTATTTTCTAATTGAAAGTTTGTTGATCTGCTATTAATTTCTGATTGAAGGCTTGCTGGTCCGCCATCAATTTCTTCATCATCTCCTCAAGGCTAGCTTGTTGTTCATCCTGAGGTGGTTTGGATTATTGTTGAGGTGCTTGAGGCCAGTATTGATTCTGATTGCCTTGATTTCCACCCCAGGAGAAGTTTGGGTGATTCCTCCAGTTGGGGTTGTAAGTGTCCCCATACTGATTTGTTTGGCCTCGATTTGCATTACCCACAAAATATACAAACTCTGGATTTGCTGGGCATAGATTGTTCATGTGACCCTCTCCACATACTTCACAAAATATTTGAACTTGTTGCACTGGCTGGGCTTGTTGCTTGTTAATGATCATGGTCATCTGATTGACTTGGTTGGTCAGCATAGAGACCTGTGCTGACAATGCTGAGACAACATCTAATTCGAGAACCCCTGGTGATTTTTGTATCATATTCCTACCCATCTCTCCTTGACAATCCGGATTGCTTTTGGAGAATTTGTTCAATAGTGCATAAATTTCATCAAAGTTTTTCTCCAATACTTGACCTCCAGTTGCAGCATTTACTACAATTTTTGTTTGGGGATGGAGCCCTTTTATGAAAGTGTGAACTAACACTTCATTCGTTTGATTGTGATGAGGACAGTCTCTGAGTAGCCCCTTGAACCTTTCCCAAGCTGAGTATAAAGATTCTCCTGCTTTCTGTTTGAAGGCAACTACCTCACTTCTGATCTTTGCAGTTTTGCCTGATGGAAAGAACCTTGCCAGCAATTTTCTTGCCAAATCATTCCATGATGTAATGGAATTAGCTGGTTCTGCCTTTAGCCATCGCTTAGCTTCGCCCAACAGAGAGAATGGAAAAAGTGTGAGCTTCACATAATCTGGAGTGAGCCCGTGAGTGATATAAGTGTCACTAATCTCCAAGAAGTTCAGAATATGCTGTTGTGGATCCTCGTGCGGAAGACCCATAAACTGTCCGTTTGCATGAAGTAACTGGATCATGCTCTGTTTCAGCTCAAAGTGCCCAGTGATTCTGGGCTTCACGATACTGGAGGTAACATTAGCAATACTGGGCATTGCTACCTCCTGAACAGCCATATGTTGCTCCTCTGCCATGTTCACAGGAAATTGAATGAGTGCTTGAATATTGTTTGTATCCCTTGCTTCCCTCAACCTCCTGTGAAATGTTTTCTCAGGTTCGGGGTCAAAGCCGTTGAGTCTGTCCTGGCTTCTGACCCTACGCATTCAATCAAAGTTCCTGAGATCTGAGCAACAATCAAGTAACGTTAGACTAGACAAAATAAACAATTAAAGCAAAAACTAGAAAGTAGTTTATATTCAAGTCCCCGACAACGGCGCCAAAAACTTGTTGCTCCCAAATGCACACGCAAGTATACGTGGTCGATAAGTAATATAATGATAAGTTGAGTGTCGAACCCACAGAGACTTGTGTAAACTACTCACTAAATCACTAAAATTGTTATTCAATCTAGCTAAAAGCAAAGTACTATAATATGATTATACTATACTACGATTCTAAATAATAACTAAATTATCAAGTAACGAGTTGATTGTTGTGTATTCAGTAGAGACAAATATTCCAGGGTTGTGATCGATTCACCATTCGTATTGTGTTCTAATTAACTCACCCTTTCATATAATTCACTCATGGTTGCTAATTAATCGATAAATGCTCTCATAGCCTTCTCCGAAGTACTACTCACCTATTCTCAATAGATTAACTCCTATATTCCTATGAAATCAATCTATTAAGAACGTATTAAGATCACGGTATTTAATTAAGCACGGTGACTAGGTATATTCCTATCCTAACCACAAATCCGCTCCACCTAAGGGTTAAGATCATGCTCTCTTCAATTCTTCTCTAATCTAAACACGGCTTTTCCAAGCATAGCATAGATAGTAAATAGAACCTAACTGCTGGCCAGACAATTAAGCAATTAAACACAGAATTGAAGAAACAACCATATGTTGGTGAATTATAATCAAGGTTAAGTTAATATCAAACAATAATATTCATGGCTAAATCACAACCCCAGAACAATGGGTGTTTAGCCACTCATGATATAATCAAACAATTGCATAAGTGTTGAATCAATTGAAAATACTAGAAAAAGATGAAGAAAACTGAGAATTCTCCGCCTCCTCACGATCCCGTGTGTATCTTTCCTCCAAAGTGGCGTCTCCCCCTTCAAAAATAGGTTTAGTCTTGCTTTTATACGTGTTGGATAGGTCTAGGGCCGAAATAACCTTGTCCCGGGCGAAATAGGATAAAATTCACGTCACCGGTGCCCAGCCCGGCGCCAGGCGCCCTCCATAGCGCCCCCAATTTGTGCATACTATTTTTGACGCCACAGGTGGCGCCAGGTGCTGCCTGTGGCACCCAACTGGCTTCCTTTTTTGATTTTGTTCGTTTTAGCTTCAAATCTTGCACGTTTTGCCCCAATTGCTCCCGAATCATTCCTACAAGTAAAAACACTTCAAATTAACATAAATCAACACATTTAACATCCCAAATTCACGAAACAAAAGTAAAATATGAAGCGATATACATAGAAATATATATGCTTTAGGCTAAACATCAAAAATCGTAGCATAACTAATCTCGGAATTAGTTATTCCGGAATTGTAGTGTTATTTTTATCCCGATAGGAAGGTGAAATACTAATCTCGGGATAATTAATCTTGGGATAACTTATTTCCAACCAAATGACCCCTAAGGGATATATCTCGGTTGGTTATCGGGATGAGAATACTAAGGGGTTGTTTGGTTGGAAAGATGTTATCCCCGGATTAATATTCCACATTTTCATAGGGATAAAAAAACACTACAATCCCGAGATAATTAATCGCGAGATTAATTATACCGCAATTTTCTCCCAACCAAACATGAGATAAACTCTTCTTAAATTTAATTCCGGAATTAAATATTTCTTGTCCCTCGTACCAAACAAGCCCTAAAGGTATAAAATTTAGGACAACATTAATCCCATATTTGGTTGTTGATATATTAGGTAAAATCAATATAAACTTTATACAAAATCTTGATATTATGGGATTAAAATCCTGAAACTATATTCTGTTGGACTTTAAGCCATTGGGCTTTAAAGTAGAAGAAGTGTGAATTGGAAATGGAGGGAAATTGAAAATTTGAAGAAGTGAACTTTTGTCTTGCACTTTGTCCCTCATTGGTGAGGGACAACCACATTTGTGTGCTTATATATAGAATCACTTCTTAAAGCTCTTAAAAGGAGTTGAAGAGAATGAACCCTCGCACAGTCGTCGTCGCTCGCTCGGCTCGACTTTGGCTTTGGATTTGGAAAATGATCGATCGATAAGATTATTTTTGGACAAAATTTATTTAATTATTTAATAATTAATTAAATGCCAAATCACTGCTGAAAATACGCCAGAACCCTGCTGAAGGTTCAGAGGGCTTCTCTGGCCGCGGTTCTGCCGCGACCGCGGTAGAACCGCGGTAGGCTGATTCAGAGAGCCTCTCTGACCGCGGTTCTGCCGCGACCGCGGTAGAATCGTGGCAGGCAGCGTATTCTTCTGAAAAGGCACCTTTTCCAGACACCTCTTCTGATAATTGCCTATAAATTCTGAGGCAAGGCTCCATTTTCTACACACGAAAAATACTCCAGAACTTCTTTCTTTCTGAATATACTGCATCCTAATTCGCAGTCTCTCTCTCTCTCAAATTCGTGAGTGTGATTTTGCTCCGTTCTTTGAGTTCGTTGGTATCCTGCAGTTTGTATTGCCACTGTTGCAGGAAGGTTTATTCCGTTTTATCCTGGGAGGATTTAATCCATTACCTTGGCAACGTGTGAGGGGGTTAAAATTCCTTAAGGACACACAAGCAAATTGGGGACTCGGAATATTTCTTAAACTCTTCTGTTTTTCCAGTTTCTTTTATTTTTCTAACAGTTTTTTCTGATTTTGTGTTTTAACACAGTAGCGCTCACAAGCTTAAGGAATTTTAATACTAACGTTTCTGTGTTGAAACATATATTATACTGTTATTCATATTTTGTATACTGTTTTGGAGACTAAAGCCTTCGTGCTTTCTACTCCAATAATTGTTTTGTCCGGTTTAAAGTATATAAAAACTTTACCGGAATAATAAACGTACGGGTTTGAAGTATATAAAAACTTCACCATTGTTACGTGTTGTATGTTTGGTTTGGTATTAAGTTTGAAGATATCAAAACTTCACTGATTTAACCAAGTTCTGTTTTGTTTCCAACTTTACAGAAAAAAATGACGAGTGAAAACCAAACTAATGGAAATGTTGCGGGAACGGGTGCTACTGTTAAAAATGTGGCTTCCTCGTCAAGTCGTTCAACTCCTGCTCATGCTATGGCACCAGCAGAAAAACCCGGAAAGTTTTCCGAAATAAAGAAGGCTTCTGGACCAAAGAATTACCCAAGCAAGAAAAAGTTAAAGGGTAATTGCCACAACTGTGGAAAATCTGGGCATAAGGCCGTGGATTGTCGTGCACCAAAGAATGATGTACAAAAGAAAAAGAAGAAGAAAAATCAAGCAAACATGGTTGAAAATGTTGAAGACATGGAGGACTTGTGTGCCATGTTGTCTGAATGAACCTTGGTTGGAAATCCTAAAGAATGGTGGATAGATTCTGGAGCCACCCGCCATGTTTGTGCTAACAAGGAGTTATTTTCTTCTTATGCCCCCGCAGGTCGCGACGAGACAATCTTCATGGGAAATTCATTTACGGCCAAAATTGAAGGAGTTGGCAAGATTGCGTTGAAGATGACGTCGGGAAAAATAATGACTCTAAACCAAGTCCTCCATGTTCCAGAAATTCGCAAGAATCTTGTGTCTACCTCACTTCTTGTCAAGAATAGATTCAAATGTATTTTTGTTTCCAATAGTGTTGTACTAAGTAAGAATGATATGTATGTAGGAAAAGGTTACCTGAATGAGGGCCTTTTTAAGCTAAATGTAATAGCAATTCCTATCAATAAAGTGAATGCTTCTTCTTACTTGCTTGAGTCAAACACTTTATGGCATTCGCGTTTAGGTCACGTAAACTTCAAAACATTGCGAAAGATGATAAATCTAGAAGTATTGCCAAAATTTGATTGCATTAATTCTAAATGTCAAATATGTGTGGAATCAAAGTATGCTAAGCATCCTTATAAGTCCGTTGAAAGGAATTCAAGTCCTTTAGACTTAATTCACACAGATATTTGCGATATGAAGTCAACACCATCTCGCGGTGGGAAAAAGTATTTTATTACTTTTATTGACGATAGCACGAGATACTGCTATGTTTATTTACTTAATAGTAAAGATGAGGCAATTGATGCTTTCAAGCAATACAAGAGTGAAGTTGAAACGCAACTAAACAAAAAGATCAAAATGATAAGAAGTGATAGGGGTGGCGAATATGAATCTCCTTTTGAAGAAATATGTTTGGAAAATGGCATTATTCACCAAACAACTGCCCCTTACTCTCCACAATCTAATGGAATTGCGGAGAGGAAGAATCGAACGTTGAAGGAGATGATGAATGCATTGCTAATAAGTTCTGGCCTACCACAGAACTTGTGGGGGGAAGCTATACTTACAGCTAACCGAATAATCAACCGTGTACCTCATAGTAAAACACAATCCATTCCTTATGAGAAGTGGAGGAAGGAAGCCTAGCTTGAAATACTTTAAAGTGTGGGGGTGTTTAGCTAAGGTACAAGTTCCTAAACCTAAAAGGGTTAAGATAGGTCCAAAAACGGTTGATTGTGTGTTTATTGGATATGTAACCAATAGCAAGGCATATCGGTTTCTGGTTCATAAATCAGAAAATCCAGAGATTCACGTTAATACGATAATAGAATCAGATAATGCTGAATTCTTTGAAACTATTTATCCGTATAAAAAGGAAAGTGAAGTGACCTACCAAAAGTCAAAACGACCTCGGGAGGAAATAATAGATGGTATGCCTAATGAAGAAAATCCGAGAAGAAGTAAACGTCAAAGGACATCTACTTCATTCGGTCCAGATTTTCTGACTTTTCTGTTAGAAAATGAGCCTCGTACCTTCAAGGAAGCAATGTCTTCCTCAGAGGCACAATATTGGAAAGAAGCTGTCAATAGTGAAATAGAATCCATATTGAGCAACCATACTTGGGAATTGGTTGATCTTCCTCCAGGTAACAAAACGTTGGGTTCTAAATGGATTTTCAAGAAGAAAATGAAAGACGATGGTACTATTGACAAATACAAGGCAAGACTTGTTGTCAAAGGATTTAGACAGCGAGAAGGTCTTGACTATTTTGACACATACTCGCCGGTAACAAGAATTACATCCATTCGGATGCTAATAGCGTTAGCCGCCTTGTATGATCTTCAAATCCATCAAATGGATGTAAAAACAGCCTTCTTAAATGGTGATTTAGAGGAAGAAATTTACATGGACCAACCTGAAGGGTTTGTGGTTCCGGGAAAAGAAAAGAAGGTGTGTCGACTTGTTAAGTCTCTTTATGGACTAAAACAAGCACCCAAGCAATGGCATGCGAAATTTGACCAAACAATGTTGTCAAATGGCTTTAAGATTAATGAATGTGATAAATGTGTTTACATTAAGAACGTTCCAAATCATATAGTCATTGTTTGCTTATATGTTGATGATATGCTAATAATGAGCAAAGACATTGCCGACATTCAAGCTACTAAGCGTATGCTTGCTAGTAAGTTTGATATGAAAGACTTAGGAGTTGCCGATGTAATTCTAGGAATTAAAATCCAGAGGACTCCTCAGGGTCTAGCTTTGTCTCAATCACATTACGTGAAAATGGTACTTGAAAAATTCAAACACTTGGAATTTAGAAGTGCAAGAACTCCAATTGACTTAAATCATCATCTCATAAAGAATAAAGGTGAAAGTACGTCTCAATTGGAGTATGCTCGTGTGTTGGGAAGCTTAATGTACATCATGAACTGTACACGACCTGATATAGCGTGTGCGATAAGTAAACTTAGTCGATTCACAAGTAATCCCAACAAACATCACTGGGTAGCAATGAAACGAGTTCTGGGATATTTGAAATATACCCAAGACTACGCTTTGCACTACAATAAATATCCTGCGGTTATCGAAGGATATAGTGATGCAAATTGGATAACCGGATCAACAGAAACAAAGTCCACAAGTGGATATGTTCTTACTGTTGGTGGAGGAGCAGTATCTTGGAAGTCTTCCAAACAAACGTGCATCGCTCGCTCTACAATGGAATCAGAGTTTATAGCTTTGGATAAAGCCGGTGAAGAAGCTGAATGGCTTCGAAATTTCTTAGAAGACATTCCGTTCTGGCCAAAACCTTTGGCTCCTATTTGCATACATTGCGATAGCGAGGCTGCAATAGGACGGGCAGGGAGCGTTATGTATAACGGAAAGTCTCGTCATATACGACGAAGACATAACACCGTTAGACAACTACTTTCTAGTGGAATTATCACTATTGATTATGTAAGATCAAAGGATAATGTGGCGGATCCGCTTACAAAAGGCTTAACTAGAGAGGAAGTTGAGAAATCATCTAAGGGAATGGGACTATGGCCGAGGACAAGTCAACATGGCGGTAACTCTACCTAGAATTTTGGATGTTCCGAGATCTAGGTTCAAGGAGCTCAAACAAAGTTGTGATTGACCGGTTCAACATTGTCAAAGTAAAATCTTTGGTCCCTTCTCGTGATGAAGACAATGGTCAGTAACAAGGATAGAACTTTACATGTTCTTTAATGATTACCTAAGTTTGATGTGGTAGTTATCAAATAGTGTCAATCTAAAGGATTACACGTTTAGGAATCACCTATGTAAGTGTGAAGTGGAAGCCGCTTCAATGAAAATTCTGTAAGGCCAATTCTCTACGTACTTATGAAACCAGGCGGTGTTCATGGCTAAAACGAACACAACAATGAGAATCAAAAGACGGTTAAGGGTTGGTTGTGTGACATATGGTTGTCTAGGTATACACTAAAGTTTGACGGTTCAAAGATATCAAATCTACCGATTGACCGAGTATATCCGACATATGTTCACTACGGAAAGTTCAAAGGGAAACCTACTTATCCAGATGCAATTAATCCTTACTTGCAAAATCACATAGCTTTCATCTATGATCTTTCTTGATACAGCCATTCCCATTCATGTGGGGGATTGTTGGACTTTAAGCCATTGGGCTTTAAAGTAGAAGAAGTGTCAATTGGAAATGGAGGGAAATAAAATGGATTCGACATCGGCTTTGGCTTTGGCTTTGGACTTGGATTTGGATTTGGATTTGGATTTGTCAAATGATCGATCGATAAGATTATTTTTGGACAATTTTTTTTTAATTATTGAATAATTAATTAAATGCCAAATCACTGCTGAAAATACGCCAGAACCCTGCTGAAGGTTCAGAGGGCTTCTCTGGCCGCGGTTCTGCCGCGACCGCGGTAGAACCGCGGCAGGCTGATTCAGAGAGCCTCTTTGACCGCGGTTCTGCCGCGACCACGGTAGAACCGCGGCAGGCAGCGTATTCTTCTGAAAAGGCACCTTTTCCAGACACCTCTTCTGATAATTGCCTATAAATTCTGAGGCAAGGCTCCATTTTCTACACACGAAAAACACTCCAGAACTTCTTTCTTTCTGAATATACTGCATCCTAATTCGCAGTCTCTCTCTCTCAAATTCGTAAGTGTGATTTTGCTCCGTTCTTTGAGTTTGTTGGTATCCCGCAGTTTGTATTGCCACTGTTGCAGGAAGGTTTATTCTGTTTTATCCTGGGAGGATTTAATCCATTACCTTGGCAACGTGTGAGGGGGTTAAAATTCCTTAAGGACACACAAGCAAATTGTGGACTCGGAATATTTCTTAAACTCTTCTGTTTTTCCAGTTTCTTTATTTTTCTAATAGTTTTTTCTGATTTTGTGTTTTAACACAGTAGCGCTCACATATCCCAGTATATCCTTATTCTGATCCAAACGATACACAGGGAATAAGGATAATAATCCCAGGATAAAGATTGGGATTAACTTATCCTATGTTTGGTTTGGGCTATTAGCTAATCTGAAGATAACTTTTATACTAAAATAATAGGATTAATTATCCTATATAGAAGGTGGGATAATTAATCCCATTGAATATTCCATCTTATGTGATATCTCACCATTATACCAAACAATGGTGGATCTATGTTGTAAGTTATGGGTGCTAAAACACCATTATCTTTGGGGCCAAATACTATTACTTACATAAAAAATTAATAATTCTTATAATAGTATATTAACTGAGCACCCAACCTCAGTAGCAATATTTAAATTAAAAATAGTTGAGCACTCATGACTTAAAAATTCTGGATCCGTTATTGGTACCAAACAACCCCGAGGAGTCCAAATATAATACAATTCAATAGGTATGAAGTTTTGTGTGGTTTAGAATGAAACTAAAGCAAAGAACATTAACCATTTATCAGTTTCATTTGAGTCTTTATTTTTATTTATATAAATAATATTTTTAAAGGGAGTGCGGTGGGGTGGGTAAGATAAGAAATTTGGAATTGGATTTTTTTTGGATAAAAGAAGAAATTTAAAATTGTTCTTTACTTGTAATTATTTCTTTTAGGGGCCTCCAACATTGAAATTGACCAAATTTAAGACCCCATTATGTTGCAACTTGGAGACAAGAGGTGACCACACTTTAAGCTTTTAGTCCTTTTGCTTTCTACCTGCCATCCCTATCTCTTGTATAAGACCTAATTAATTAGAATTTAATTTTTGCGAACTGATAATGTATAAATACTTTTGCTCCATCAGATTAAGCTGATAAACAATAAATATGTATATATTTTATAAACAAAAAACACTTTCGATAACAATCTAAAAATAACCTGAAAGATAAAGTAATAACCTGCTATAAATTTTTTTTAAGTTGCATCACTTGCACAGAAATATAAAATTCTACAATATCAATTTTAGGGCGCGTTGGGTCATAAAAAAAAATTTACTTTTTTTTTTTTGATTTTTTTTCACTTTTTTCGAGATCACCGTGGCCATGAAAATTTCAAGTTTCACTTGAAGTTGAATTTCGGATTTCGAAAATTTAAAATATTCCAAAAAATTATTTTTCACTCACAAAAATTCAAAAACAACTCCAAATTATATTCATATTCAAACAGAACTCTAATTTTCAAATATCATTTAATCGAAATTTCACAATTCTTATGTCCCAACACCCACTTAAACTGGGTGAGTGAGCAACATCCTTGTCCCCATTCCATAAATGGTCTTTTCTTCATTTTAGTCACTTACTTCCTATGAAAAAGCTTTGCAGCACAAACTTCTATTGGTGTAATCTTTATCTTACTATACGTGATAAGTATAATACAAAAGCTTCTAAAATAGCAACCAATCTTCCACGAAAGAAAAGAATATATAATCTTACTTATACGTCATTAAGTATAACAAAGTTAATTGTTTCAAAATTCATCAACATTTCAGTCACCTAAATAAACTTGCACCATCGACGAATTGGGTGGAAAACGCTATACAAACACCTAGATTTGTGCATGCGTGTCATAAATATAGAGCCGTCAAAACGGGTTGACCAAATTCGTCCGGCTCAATTTCTTGTGAGTTATAAAATCCAATCGTTAAACCTTTTATTTGAAAGGACCTTATAATGCGAGTTCAATCCAGTCCTAATCGGGTCATGAACTATTCCCGTATATATATATATATATATATATATATATATATATATATATATATATATTGTCACGACCCGGATTTTCCACCCTCGAAGGTCGTGATGGCGCCTACTAATAGGAGCTAGGCAAGCCAACTAAATTAACAATTTCATTAAACACCTATTCCTTTTTAACAATTAGCGGCATTAAATAAAGGCGACGGAATTAAAATCATTAGCGGAAGACTTAAATTTAGATAACTGAATAAAATACAGAAATTCCAACATACGTCTCTACCCCGGGACTGGAGTCACATACTCACGAACATCTAAGGAGTACTACATACAAAGTCTGAAAGAACATAATCTGTGTATCTCGGGTACAATGAGATGACAGTCAAATGTAAAGATAGAAGGGAGACGCCAGGCCTACGGACGCCTGCAAGCTACCTCGGGTCTCTCTGGACTGAAGGTTTGCCCCCGTGCTAATGTTGCTGCTGCTGCTCGATACCTGGACCTGTGCAAAAATGCACAGAGTGTAGCATCAGCACAACCGACCCCATGTGCTAGTAAGTGCCTAGCCTAACCCCGGCGAAGTAGTGACGAGGCTAGACTGGCCCACATAGACCTGTGCAATTATAAATATACAGCAGAAATCGAAGTACAGGGAAACTAACAGTATGGGAGGGGAAACATGCTGTGGGGAGATAACAATATTAACAGTAAATCCAAAATAATCAATCTAGATGCAATTTATAATTTCCGGCGAACAAGAAACTAATACCAACACTAAACACACGTGTATCAATAACTGTTGCGGCGCGCAACCCGACCCTAATATATTTCAACACTGTTGCGGCGTGCAACCGATCCACAATTATCACTGTTGCGGCGTGCAACCTGATCCACAATTATCATTGTTGCGGCGTGCAACCCGATCCACAATTATCACTGTTGCGGCGTGCAACCCGATCCACAATTATCACTGTTGCGGTGTGCAACCCGATCCTCACATAACAATGTTGCGGCGCGCAACCCGATTCTTAATGTCTACCTCTCAACCTTGCCCAAGCAACAGTCACAAATAAAGGGCAAGGGAGTAAACAAGTATTTGGAAGGAAATCCCAACAAGGGTACACAAACAACCAATAACAACCACGCAAGAGTAAATCGTTATTTCTCTTTTTCTTTCATTTTCATATCCTAGTTCTCATTAGCACTCGTGTCAAGCTCCAAGGCATTTCTCATCTCATATACTCTCACCATTTGTATTTCAGACCGAGCCAATGCTCCACGAAGTTCCACAATCACAATATCCTTCACAAGGTGTTTACAACGCATAGAAGCCATCTATTAAGCATGGAAGGCATAACAATATCCAAATAATCCACATATAAGGACTCACGGTCATGCTAGACACCAATGTGTAGGAACTCGTCACCATGCCTATACATCGTACTCGATCATTTAGCAATTAGCAAACAAGACTCGACTCCTATTCCCTCAAGCTAGGGTTAAACTGAACACTTACCTCAACTTCCACGACCAATACAATCCTCCACAATCACTTTCCCTCTCGAATTCGGCTCTAACTCAACCAAATCTATGCAATAAGGACTTCATGTTATCAATATGTGCTAAACAAATCAAACCCAATGACTAATTATAACTTTTTCATCAATTTACCCCAAAAGGTCAAAAATGCCCCCAAGCCCACATGGTCAAAATCCGAGGTTCGAACCAAAACCCGATTACCCATTCCCCCATGAACTCAAATATGTAAGTTATTTTGGAATCGGACCCCGAATTGAGGTCCAAAACCCCCAATTTTAGAAAAACCTAGGTTCTACCCTAAATTCCCAATTTCCCCATTAAAATCTTTGTTTTGAAGTTTGAAATTATGTTTAAAGATGTTAAGGAGTAAAGAAAATGAGTTAGAAATCACTCACCAATCGTTTTGGAGAAGAAGAATCGTTTGGAAAATCGCCTCTTGTGTTTTGGTTTTTGAAAAAGTAAAAAATCACTGAAAATCCCGACCTTATATACCCTTCTGAAGACTCAGCGCGGACCGCGCAAAAGTGCACCGCGGCCGCGCTGAGGAGCTAGAATTTCACACTCTCTGAACCCACCCAGCGCGGACCGCGCTGATTAGTCACGCGGCCGCGCTGGTCGACTTGAACCACTGTCCCTCTGAACCTAGCCACGCGGACCACGCAAGAATGCACCACGGCCGCGCGGCTTCCAGCGCGGACCGTGCGGAATCGACCGCGGGCGCGCTGGGGGCCTGCAACTCCCTGAACCTGCAACCATTGATATTTCTAGCCTAAGACCTCCCGGGACCTACTCAAAACTCACCCGAGCCCTCGGGGCTCCAAACCGAACATACATATAAACTCAATAACATCCTACGGACTCATCCGTGCGATCAAACCGCCCAAACAACATCATAATCATCAAATTAAGCCTCAAGACCCAAGGTTTCCTTCCAATTTTCATAAAACATCAAGTTTAGAGTTTTTAGTCCAAAACACGTCAAACGACGTCCAAATTCAACCAAACTTTACAGAAAGTACTTAAGCCGTATATAAGACTTGTACCGGGCGTCGGAACCAAAATACGAGCCCGATACCACAGTCTTTTAATCAAATTTCATTTTCAATTTCCTTAATTATTTTTAGAAACAATTTCACACAAAAATTCATTTCTCGGGCTTGGGACCTCGGAATTTGATTCCGGGCATACACCTAAGTCCCATATTTTCCTAGGGACCCTTCGGGACCGTCAAATTACGGGTCCGGGTCCGTTTGCCCAAAACATTGACCGAAGTCAAACTTAATCAATTAAATACCAAGATTTAACAATTTTCTTTTCTCACAAATTTCATATTTAAACTTTTCCGGCTACGCGCCCGGACTGCGCACACTACTCGAGGCAACCCCAAATAAGGAGTAGGAATACAGGTGATGACCCTTTGGGTCGTCACATATATATATAGTGATGACCTGATAGGTCATCTTATGAATTAAAACCTAATACTGTGTTCCGAGGTCTCTTATTTTATCCCTCCTCGATTTGCGTGCATAGTTCAGATATGTTTCCGGAAAGCTTTTATGCTGAAAGTTGATAAAAATGAGGAATTTTGCTTAAAACCCTCATTTGAGTTGACTTCGGTCAATATTTTTGGTAAACTGACCCGGACTCGTATTTTGACAGTCCCGGTGGGTCCGTATCGAAATATGAAACCTGAGCGTATGCCCGGTATTGGATTCGGAGGTCCCTAGCCCGAGTTATGTATTTTTGTTGAAAATTGAAAGTCTGAAAATTTATTTGTTTTTAAGAGATTATTGACATTTGATCTCGATGGTATCAGGTCCGTATTTTGGTTCCAGAGCCAGGTACAAGTCCAATATAATATTTTTGACTTATCTGTAAAATTTGGTGAGAAACGGAGTTGGTTTGACGTGATTCGAACGTCCGGTTGTGACAATAGGAATTTCAAAGGGTTCTTGAGAATCTCATTTGATTTGATGCTAAATTCATGGTTTAAGTGTTATTTTGGCGATTTGATCGCACGAGCAAGTTTGTATGATGTTTAAAGACTTGTGTGCATGTTTGGTTTGGAGTCCCGAGGGGCTTGGGTGTATTTTTGGATCTTTGGTCGAGCGATTAGTAAAATTAAGAAATTTGGGAGTTTGACCATGGTCAATATCAGGTTCAGACGACCTCTTTTCAGTGTTTTGAGTGCGCGTGCAGGTTCGTAGCGTGTTTTATGATTGAAATTCACATATGGTTTGTGTCCGGGAGGTTTCGGATCATTTCGGAGAAGTTTAGGTTTTGCTGATTTCTGGTGCGACACTGTTCATTCGCAATTTCGAACCTTTATGGCAATTGCGAAAATACTATCCATTCGCAATTATGAACCATTTATGGCAATTGCGAAAACACTATTCATTCGCAAACGCGATACCTGCAGCTGAACAAAAGATGACTTAGACAGGATTTTTGATTCATTTCCCAAATTTTCTTAAGCTAAACCACAAGAGGCGATTTTCCAAAGAACTTTTCTTCCCCAAATCATTGGTAAGTGATCTTAAACTGTTTCTTTCAATCTTTCACTACTTTTTCGTAAGATTCAACCAAAAATCTAAGGTTTTCATGGTGAAATTGGGGTTTTTGGGTAGAAACTAGGGATTTCGAAATTTGGGGATTTAGACCTCAAATTGAGGTTGGATTCCAAAACCAATTATATATTCGGGCTCGGGGGTTAATGAGTAATCGAGTTTTGGTCCGAATTTCGGGTTTGGACCAAGCGGGGCCGGGTGTTGACTTTTGTTGACTTTTTCAAAAATGGCATAAATTGAATTCTTTGCATTTGTGGGTAGATCTTAAGGCTTTATTTGAATCGTTTGGTTGGTAAATTGCTAGATTCTATTGGTCCGGAGGCTTGTGTGAAGGGAAAAGCTATGATTGAGCTGTGAGTTTGGCCGTTGGAGTGAGGTAAGTGTCGTGGTTAACTTTGGCTTGAGGGATTATATATTATTTGTCTATTTGCTACGTGTTTGGATGTTGAGTACAACATATAGGTGAGGTGACGAGCACCTATGCGTTGTTGTCGAGTCATAGCATGCGAGTGACTCGTAACTGTTGCATTCTTCGATCATATTGTTCATGCTTAGACTAGCTATTCGTTATGTTGAGCAACTCTTATCATGTTTTACGGAATTTTGTATTGATTGAGTATTGACTCAAAATTGAGGTTGGTATTGTAAAACTAAATATTGAAGTAAGACTGGTTCTTGATATTTCTATATCTCTATTGTTACTGTTCATTGTTTTGGTGAGGGAGAGTGTTAAAGCATGAAGGGTAATGTCGTGCAATATTTTGTGAGTGAGAGATAATGCACGAAGGGTGATGCCATGCCGTTTCTTTTGTTTATATGGTGAGGATGAGAGTTGATGCACGAAGGGTGATGTCGTGCCGTTTCTGTTAATTATTATGGTGAGGTTGAGAGTAAAAGCACGACGGGTGATGCCGTGTACTTGTCTTTACTGTGTTTAATATTTTTATTGGTGCAAAGCATATTGTCTGTTGTGGTTTCTTTTCTGCTACAGTTTTCTTTATTTTGTACTCCCCTCTGCATGTTTTCCCTCCCGTTATTATCTGTTCATCCTCTATTAGTTGTTATTGTGCTCGTATATTGCTTAACTGCACATGTTTATTAATGTTTCTTGTCTTAGCCTCGTCACTACTTTGCCGAGGTTAGACTCGATACTTACCAGTACATGGGGTCGGTTGTACTGAGACTGCACTTGCACTTTCTGTGCAGATTTTTATACCGGACCGAGTTGACCCTGAGTTTAGCTGCTGGCTTGATCTGTTTGGAGACCCAAGGTCACTACTACAAAAATTACCGATTGCGGCTATTATTTAGTGGCAATAAGTGATTTGCCACTAATTGATTCCCGACACTCAAATATTACTGGCAATAAATTAATTGCCAGGAATAGATACATTTATAGTAGCAATTGAAAGAAATAGCCATTAAAAGTTTAATAAACAGCTAACTTTTAGTATTTTATAATTCCTCCAACTTTTTTCCTCTAAATATTTACCCCCGTTGACACATTCCCTCCTTGTAAACCACAAAAATTACCCACTAAATTCAACTCTAATTCAGCCACCGTCCAGATACTCATTTTTCTTTTATTTTTATTTACCCCAGTTTCCCTTGCTGACTATCATCCGATCACCGACGGCGCCTTCACCATGGCAAGTCACCATCACCAGGTTATCCAAATCATCTCTCTCTCTCATATATATATATATATATATATCGCTTTTTCGTCTAGTTTTTGCTTGCTTCAGTGTAAATGTCTTTCTTTTTGTATCTGGATCAGGAACGTCATCTCTCATCAGCCTCCTCCAATTCCCAGCATTTTTGCAAATTCTGAGCCCTAGGTTTGGCTTTTATTCTTTTTTTCTTCTATTTTTGTTCTTTGTATTTTGACTAATTTTTTGTTTTAGTATTTAGTTTGTGCCCTAGTTGTTAACTTAGATATGCTCAATTTTCGTTACAAATTTTTCATAATATATATACCAACCTAGCTATCGTGTACTTAGGTATTTGTTGTGTGGTTGTGATGGATTATTAGGCATTATCAAAGTTCCTCTATTTAATTTAGTAAATTGAGTGTTAGAAACAGTGATATTTACCCAAAGAATTAAGGATGTTATACACAGAAATTGTATATGGAACTGAGAACTCCGAGTAGAGAAGGGCAATAATAAGAAATCTTTAAAACTTTAATTTTGTTGAGTAGAAATCTAAAATGGGAGTTATAAGTTGCCGAATTCTTGTGACAAATGCTTTTGACTTGCTAATGTTTTCCGATATGCTTTCTTTTTTCTGTTAAGATTTGAGTGCCTTGTTCGGGAAATTATGATCCATTTGTTTTTGAGTACTTTGTTAGAGGTAATGTGACGACCCAAAGGGTCATCACCTGTTTTTAATTGAATTCTATGACTCCGAGGCCTTGAAAACCTCATTTAGAGTTGCCTCGATTTGCGTGCGCAGTCCGACGCGTAGCCGGAAAGCTTAAATATGAAATTCTGTGAAAAATGCTAAGTTTTGATGTTAAAATGAATCAATTTGACCTTGGTAAACGTTTCGGGTAAATGGACCCGGACCCGTAATTTGACGGTCCCGGAGGATCCGTAGTAAAATATGGGACTTGGGCGTATGCCCGGAATCGAATTCCGAGGTCTCAGGGCCGAGAAATGAATTTTTTAGTAAAATTATTTTCTGAAAATTTAAGGAAATTAGAAATGAAATCTGATTAGAAAGCAATGGTATCGGGCCCGTATTTTTGGTTCCGGCGCCCGGTATAGGTCTTATATATGTTTTATGTCCTTCCTGTGAAATTTAGTTGAAAACGGACGTCGTTTGACGTGATTCGGACCTAAGTTGGAAAAATTGATGTTTTATGAAGTTTGAAAGAATTCATGGATTTTGAGGTTTAATTCGATGTTTATGATGTTATTTTGGCGATTTGATCGCACGAATAAGTCCGTAGGATGTTTTTGAGGTTGTGTGTATATTTGGTTTGGAGCCCGAGGGCTCGAGTGAGTTTTGGATAGGCCACGGGGTGCATTTTGAACTTAAAAATTTGCTGGTGTGTTCAGGCCTGCAGGCTTCGCAAATGCGAAGCCAGGCTCGCAATTGCGAGCTCGCAAATGCGAAGGCTGGATCGCAAATGTGAAGCCAGCCCAGGCCACTCTTCCTCGCAAATGCGAGCTGCCTTTTCGCAAATGCGATGTCGCAATTGCGACTACTGCTTCGCAAATGCGAAAGCTGGGAAATTATGAAGGGTTCGCAAATCTGAACCCTGTTTCGCATTTCCCACATCTGCAGAGGTCGGGGTTCGCAATTGCGAACCCGTGTTCGCATTTCCCACAACTGAGACCTGCAATTTTTACACTTAAACGATTTTGAGCTTCATTTTTCATATTTTCTCAAACCCAAACACGCTTAGGCGATTTTCCAAGAACAAGTCTTCTTCCAAATCAATTGTAAGTTAGTTTCTACTCATTTCTTTCAATCATTAACATCTTTTAACATGATTTCAACCTAAAATCAAAGATTTTCATGGGGGGAATTGGGTGTTTTGGGTAGAGCCTAGGTTTTTCAAAAATTGGGGATTTGGACCTCGATTTGAGGTCCGATTTCAAAACAAATTATATATTTGAGTTCGTGGGGGAATGGGCAATCGTACTCTGGTGCAGGTAGTTCCCCAGACTCAGACTCCAGCAGTTCAGCCAGTTGGAGCAGCTCAGCCGGGCGTGGTAGCCTAGGCCGGTGATGGAGCAACTATGTTTGCCGATGCTTTGTGGAGATTTTACAGGTTCACCAAGCTCTTCACTTCTACATTCAGCGGTGCATCTACTGAGGATCCCCAGCATTATCTGGATAGTTGCCACGAGGTTCTTCGGAACATGGGTATTGTTGAGACCAATGGGGTTGATTTCGCTACATTTCGCTTGTCTGGATCCGCCAAGACTTGGTGGAGGGATTATTGCTTAGCTAGGCCAGCGGGATCACCAGCCTTGACATGGGAGCAGTTCACACAGCTATTTCTGGAGAAGTTTCTCCCTATTACACAGCGAGAGGCCTATCGGAGGCAGTTCGAGCGCCCTCAGCAGGGATCCATAACTGTCACCCAGTATGAGACCAGGTTCATTAAGTTGGCTCGTCATGCTCTTATTATACTTCCCACCGAGAGAGAGAGGGTTAAGAGGTTTATTGACGGTCTTATCCAGCCGATTCGTCTTCAGATGGCTAGGGAGGCTGGGAGTGAGATATCCTTCCAGGAGGCGGCCAATGTGGCCCGGAGGGTTGAGATGGTATTATCACAGGGGGGTGGTCATAGAGCAGACAAGAGACCCCGTCAGTCAAGCAGATTCACTGGTGCCTCATCTGGAGGCAGGGATTCACATGGTAGAGGCCATCCTCCTAGGCCTTATCAGTCAGCACTTCAGGTTTCTCACGGAGCTTCAGGTGGCCGTGGTCCCCAGATGTAGTATTCCGATCAACAGTCCTACAGTGCACCACCTGCTCCTATCAGTGCACCGCCAGGGCCAGCAGTCTCAGCAGCCGAGGGCTTGTTACACTTGTGGTGAGACGGGCCATATTGCCAGGTTTTGCCCTCGAGCACCGAGCATCTCTCAGCATCAGGGTTAGCGTGCCATGGTACAGGCACCAGATGTTCCGCAGCCCGCCCAGCCAGCTAGGGGTGGAGGTAGAGGTGCTAGAGGTGGAGGTAGAGGTCCTAGAGGTGGAGCTCAGGCCGCTAGAGGTGGAGGCCAGCCAGCAGTAGGCCGATCCAGAGATGTGGTTCAGGATGGTAGGGCCCAGCCCCGATGTTATGCTCTTCAGGCCAGGCCTGAGGCTGAGGCTTCAGATGCAGTTATTACAGGTACGGTTCTGGTTTGTGATAGGGATGCTTCAGTGTTGTTTGATCCGGGGTCTACGTATTCGTATGTGTCATCTTATTTTGCCCCGTATTTGGTCATGCCTAGTGATGCATTGGGTATTCCTGTTTATGTGTCTACACCGGTGGGTGATTCTATTGTGGTCGATCGAGTCCATCGTTCTTGTATTGTGGTGATTGGGGGTCTAGAGACTCGCGTAGATTTGTTGCTTCTAGACATGGTTGACTTCGATATTATAATGGGGATGGACTGGTTATCACCTTACCACGCTATCTTGGACTGTCATGCCAAGACCGTGACCTTAGCTTTACCGGGTATGCCTCGTTTAGAGTGGAGAGGGACTCCTGGTCATTCTACCCGTAGTGTTATATCGTATGTGATGGCTCGACGTATGGTCGAGAAGGGGTGTTTGGCCTATTTAGCCTATGTTCGTGATTCTAGTGCTGAGGTTCCTTCTATTGATTCTATGCCCGTTGTTCGTGAGTTTCCTGATGTTTTCCCTTCAGACCTGTCGGGTATGCCACTCGACAGGGATGTTGATTTCTGCATTGATTTGGCTCCGGGCACTCAGCCCATTTCTATCCCGCCGTATTGTATGGCGCCGCCGGAGTTGAAAGAGTTAAAGGAACAGTTGCAGGATTTGCTTGAGAAGGGTTTCATTAGACCCAGTGTTTCGCCTTGGGGTGTGCCGGTGTTGTTTGTTAAAAGGAAGGACGGGTCAATGAGAATATGTATTGATTACCGGAAATTGAACAAGGTTACAGTCAAGAATAAGTATACGCTGCCGAGGATTGATGATTTGTTTGACCAGCTTCAGGGTGCCAGGGTATTTTCAAAGATTGACTTGCGATCTGGCTACCATCAGTTGAGGATTAGGGCATCCGATGTCCCTAAGACAGCTTTCCGCACTCGGTACGGGCATTATGAGTTCTTGGTTATGTCCTTCGGGTTGACAAATGCCCCAGCAGCTTTCATGGATTTGATGAACCGAGTGTTCAGGCCTTATTTGGACTCGTTCGTGATAGTCTTCATTGATGATATATTGATATATTCCCGCAGCCAGGAGGAGCACGAGCAGCACCTTAGAGTGGTTCTTCAGACTCTGAGGGATAGTCGGTTATATGCTAAGTTCTCGAAGTGTGAATTCTGGTTGAGTTCAGTTGCATTTCTGGGTCATGTCGTATCAGCGGAGGGTATTCAGGTGGACCCAAAGAAGATTGAGGCAGTCAAGAACTGGCCTAGACCAACATCAGCTACAAAGATTCGGAGTTTCTTGGGATTGGCAGGCTACTATCGTCGGTTCGTGGAGGGGTTTTCGTCTATTGCAGCCCCGATGACCAGATTGACCCAGAAGGGTGCCCAGTTCAGATGGTAGGATGAGTGCGAGGCGAGCTTTCAGAAGCTCAAGACAGCTCTGACTACGGCACCGGTGTTGGTTTTGCCCACAGGTTCAGGGCCTTATACATTTTATTGTGATGCTTCCCGTGTTGGGCTTGGGGCAGTGTTGATGCAGGATGGCAAGGTCATTGCCTATGCTTCGAGGCTGTTGAAGATTCATGAGAAGAACTATCCGGTTCATGATTTGGAGTTGGCAGCCATAGTTCACGCATTGAAGATTTGGAGGCATTATCTGTATGGCGTGGCATGTGAGGTGTTCACGGATCACAAGAGTATCCAGTATTTGTTCAAGCAAAAAGAGTTGAATTTGAGGCAGAGGAGGTGGTTGGAGTTGTTGAAGGATTATGATATCACCATTTTATATCATCCGGGAAAGGCCAATGTGGTGGCCGATGCTTTGAGTAGGAAGTCAGCCAGTATGGGCAGTCTTGCTTACATTCCGGTCGGTGAGAGGCTGCTTGCTTTGGATGTTCAGGCTTTGGCCAATCAGTTCGTGAGACTGGATGTTTCTGAGCCCAGTCGTGTGTTAGCTTGCACGGTCGCTCGTTCTTCATTATTGGAGCGTATCCGTGATCGGCAGTATGATGATCCCCATTTGTGTGTCCTTAGAGACACGGTGCAGCGCGGAGGTGCCAGGCAGGTTACCTTAGATGATGATGGAGTTTTGAGATTGCAGGGTCGAGTATGTGTGCCTAATGTGGATGGGCTCCGAGAGTTGATTTTGGAGGAGGCCCATAGCTCCCGGTACTCTATTCATCCAGGCGCCGCGAAGATGTATCAGGATTTGCGGCAGCATTATTGGTGGCGTAGAATGAAGAAGGATATCGTAGCATATGTGGCTCGTTGTTTGAATTGTCAGCAGGTTAAGTACGAGCATCAGAGGCCTGGTGGTTTATTTCAGAGGATTGAGCTTCCCGAGTGGAAGTGGGAGCGGATCACTATGGATTTTGTTACTGGACTTCCGCTGACTCGGAAGAAGTTCGACGCAGTATGGGTCATTGTTGATAGGCTGACCAAGTCAGCACATTTCATTCCTGTGGCAGTCTCCTATTCTTCTGAGAGGTTAGCTGAGATCTATATTCGGGAGATTGTTCGCCTTCATGGTGTGCCCGTATCTATCATTTCGGACCGGGGTACGCAGTTTACCTCGCGTTTCTGGAGAGCAGTTCAGCGAGAGTTGGGCACACGGGTTGAGTTGAGCACAGCATTTCATCCCCAGACGGACGGACAGTCCGAGCGGACTATTCAGATTTTGGAGGATATGCTCCGAGCTTGTGTCATTGACTTTGGAGGCTCGTGGGATCAGTTTTTGCCTTTAGCAGAGTTTTCCTACAACAACAGCTACCAGTCGAGCATCCAAATGGCTCCTTATGAGGCTTTATATGGTAGGCGGTGTCGGTCTCCGGTTGGATGGTTTGAGCCGGGAGAGGCTCGGTTGTTGGGTACGGATCTGGTTCAGGAGGCCTTGGACAAGGTCAAGATCATTCAGGATAGGCTTCGCGCAGCTCAGTCCAGGCAAAAGAGTTATGCAAACCGCAAGGTTCGAGATGTGGCTTTTATGGTCGCTGAGAGGGTATTGCTCCGAGTGTCGCCTATGAAAGGCGTGATGAGATTTGGGAAGAAGAGCAAGCTTAGCCCTAGGTTCATTGGTCCGTTTGAGATTCTTGATCGAGTGGGAGAGGTGGCTTATAGACTTGCTTTGCCGCCGAGCTTATCAGCCGTGCATCCAGTGTTTCATGTGTCCATGCTTCGGAGGTATCACGGCGATCCAGCCCACGTGTTAGATTTCAGCACTGTCCAGTTGGACAAGGACTTGTCTTATGAGGAGGAGCCGGTAGCATATTTCTAGACGCCAGGTTCGTCAGTTGAGATCAAAGAGTTTTCCTTCTGTTCTTGATTCAGTGGAGCAGGTCAGGCCTCCCGAGCGGCATCGACCTAGGAGTCGAGCTCCGGTCACGCGGAGACCGTTATCCTCACTTTTCCCTGACTCAGGTACTTCCTTTCTTCTGTCCCGTTCGAGGACGAAAAGGTTGTTTCAGAGGTGGAAAATGTGACGACCCAAAGGGTCATCACCTGTTTTTTAATTAAATTCCTATGAACTCCCGAGGCCTTGAAAACCCATTTAGGTCGCCTCGATTGCCCTCGGCGACGTAGTGCGCGCCAGTCCGGGCGCGTAGCCGCGAAAGCTAAAATATGAATTCTGTGAAAAAATGCTAATATTGATGTTAAAATGAATAAATTGAGCCTTGGTCAACGTCTGGGGTTAAACGGGACCCGCGACCCGTGACTTTGACGTTCCCGGAGGTCCGTAGGAAAATATGGGACTTGGGGCTCTAGATGCTCGGAATCGATTCCGAAGCGGTCCCAGGCCCGGAAAATGACATTTCTTTAGTAAATTGTTTTCTTGAAATTGTTTTAAGGAAAAATTGAAATATGAAATCTGATTAGAAAGCAATCTGGATATCGTGCCGCTATTTTGGTTCCGGCGCCCAGTACAGGTCTTATATATGTTTTAAGTCCTTCCTGTGAAATTTGGTTGAAAACGGACGTCGTTTGACGTGATTCAGACCTAAGTTGAAAAAATTGATGTTTTATGAAGTTTGAAAGAATTCATGGATTTTGAGGTTTAATTCGATGTTTATGATGTTATTTTGGCGATTTGATCGCATGAATAAGTCCGTAGGATGTTTTTGAAGTTGTGTGTATATTTGGTTTGGAGCCCCGAGGGCTCGGGTGAGTTTTGGATAGGCCACGGGGTGCATTTTGAACTTAAAAATTTGCTGGTGTGTTCAGGCCTGCAGGCTTTGCAAATGCAAAGCCTGGCTCGCAATTGCGAGCTCGCAAATGCGAAGGCTGGATTGCAAATGCGAAGCCAGCCCAGGCCACTCTTCCTCGCAAATGCGAGCTGCCTTTTCGCAAATGCGATGTCGCAATTGCGACTACTGCTTCGCAAATGCGAAAGCTGGGAAATTATTTGCGAACCCTTTTTCGCATTTCCCACATCTGCAGAGGCCGGGGTTCGCAATTGCGAACCCCTGTTCGCATTTCCCATAACTGAGACCTACAATTTTTACACTTAAACAATTTTGTGCTTCATTTTTCATATTTTCTCAAACCCAAACACGCTTAGGTGATTTTCCAAGAACAAGTCTTCTTCCAAATCAATTGTAAGTTAGTTTTTACTCATTTCTTTCAATCATTAACATCTTTTAACATGATTTCAACCTAAAATCAAAGATTTTCATGGGGGAAATTGGATGTTTTGGGTAGAACCTAGGTTTTTCAAAAATTGGGGATTTGGACCTCGATTTGAGGTCCGATTTCAAAATAAATTATATATTTGAGTTCGTGGGGGAATGGGTAATCGGGTTTTGGTTTGAACCTCGGGTTTTGACCACGTGGGCTCGGGGGCGATTTTTGACTTTTTGGGTAAAACTTTGGAAAACTCATTTTCATGCATTGGGGTTGATTCATTTAGTGTTTATTGATGTAATTAAGTCATTTATGATTAGATACGAGCGAATTGGCGGTGGAATCGAGGGGTAAAGCTATAATTGAGACTTGAGTTGTGTTCAAGGCATCGAGGTAAGTGTTTGGTCTAACCTTAGCTTGAGGGATTAGGAGTTGAGTCCTATTTGCTATGTGGTATTAGTCGTGTACAACGTATAGGCATGGTGACGAGTATCTATACGTCGGTGTCTAGCATGACCGTGAGTCCTTATTTTGTGAATATCTTGATTTCATTGTATTCTTCATGCCTTGGTGATGATTTCTAGTTGTTGTGAAAAGTTTGTGGAAGGAATTGAGACCTTTGAACATCTTGGAGCATCGGCTCGAGATATATTATGAATTGTGAAAGTATATGAGATGATTGAACCCTTTGGAGCATTGGCTCAAGTGGTAAAGCGAGTTATGAAGTAAAATTGAAAGATAGAGAAAGAGTTATTGAAATGTTCCCTTGCCGAGATTTAATTATTTAATTATTGTTCCCTTACCGGGATTTAATTGTTTAATTGTTGCTCCCTTGCCGGGATTCCTATATGTTCTTGTTTATTTCCCTTGCCCTTGTTTGTGATTGTTATTTGGGTGAGGAAGAGTGTTAAAGCACGAAGGGTGATGCCGTGCATTGTTTTCTATTGTGAGGAAAGAGTGTAAAGCACAAAGGGTGATGCCGTGCCGCACGATGTACCATTCCGTGCCGATTTTATTGATTATATGTGAGGAAAGAGAGTAAAAGCACGAAGGGTGATGCCGTGCACATTTTATTATTCTAATTGCTTTGGTGAGGACGAGAGTAAAAGCACGAAGGGTGATGCCGTGCACGTTTTTATTATATTTTTGCTTGGTGAGGACGAGAGTAAAAGCACGAAGGGTGATGCCGTGCACCTGTATGATTTCTGCTTCTTGTTGACATTGTAGTTATCTTGTTCCTTTCCTTACTTGATGCTTTATTCGGAATTGTTATCTCCCGCAACATGTTTCCCCCTCCCATCCGTACTTGTTTATTTCTGCTTTGTTTCCGCTGTATATTATATAATTGCACAGGTTTATGTGGTAGTCTGGTCTAGCCTCGTCACTACTTCGCCGGGGTTAGGCTAGGCACTTACCAGCACATGGGGTCGGTTGTGCTGATACTACATCTGTGCTCTTTTGCACAGATCCAGGTCCCGGAGTAGCATTTGGTCATCAGCAGTAAATTGGGAGCTATCCTTCAGTCCGAGACTCCAAGGTAGCCCTGCTGGCGTTCGCAGGCCCGACGTCTCTTCTTTCAGTTTTTATGTTCTGTTGTCATTTGTACTCGAGACAGACTATGTTCTTTTCTTTCAAACCCTTATTTGTAGTAATCCTAGACAGTCCGTGGATAATGTGACACCAGGTTCTGGTTAGAGGCATGTGTTGGTCTTCAGGATATTTTGGTTTTATATTTTATTTAAGACTTCCGCTAAATTTCATATTCCGCTGTAATTTATTTGTCTATTTTCGGTAATTTAATTGGTTAAAAAGGAATTAAAAACAAAAAGAGTTAATGCTTTCTAAGATCGTGGCTTGTCTAGCTTCTACGAGTATGCGCCATCACGACTCCCGAGGGTGGACAATTCGGATCGTAATAGGTAAAATATATGCCCCGGAAGATTAATATTTGACAAGTCAAAGGGCAGGTAATTTCTTGTTACTGAATGTTCTTCTCGTTTCTGTAGTTAAGTAATTCTTATTGAAAATGAAATACTTTGTTGTAATAGTTTGCTTCATGCCTCAGTAGTATAACTGTATGGACACTATCTCTAATATAATATGTTCTAGGCCTTAATATTTTATTGTCTTTGTAAATTCAAATTTTCTCTACTAAAAAAATCAGTTGTTCTTATCGAAATAGCAACCTCCATATAATGGAGCAACTTTGTTGCCTTATAGTGCTAATTAATTTCTCGATGTTATTTGCGGATTGTAAGGTATTAAATAATTGAAGAAAAATGGTGTTCTTTTATTTTCAATAATGGTTTCATGGAACATTAGTTGAGCTCCCTGTTGAAATTTTTAAATGGAATGGGGATACCACCACTGGAAGGCAAAGGTGTATTTGGTGTTCCTGGGTGATCAAGGTGGTGGAGTTTCGTGTCTATAGCTAGTATTATTTGTGTATACTTAGATATCGTTATTGCCTTATGTATGTAAAATGTGACCTCGTAAAAGGTGTCTTCTCTTTTAGCCTATGTTAGAAGATGATAATCCTTGTATAGTAGAAAGCCAATATTTCTATTGGATTTTGGGGATAATTTGATCTATTACTTATTGCTCCTTGGTGTCTTAAAATTTTAATAACAATATAGTTTTACGAGAATATATTTCTTCATAGGTTTATATTCTTCAATTGATAATGTTTAAGGATATGCCAGATAATATTTATTAGCAATATGTGAAGTAACTTGTTAGTAGAGGAACTGTGAAAATACTTTGAGTTTCGATATTATATTATGTGCATACATCTTACACAGATGAATTGATGAACTATATTTGGCATTTATTTGTTTTGTCTTTCCAGGTCATATGCTGTGATGTTTAGAGATTTATCTTCTAGAAGATTTCAAGAGTTAGAGAAGTATTAACGCACTAACTACTGTCTTGTAATATATATTTTTTATGACAATTGTTATTAGACTCAAAATGACACTAGCTTTTGAATTCAAATAGTGTACTTTTTCTTTTATACTGTTTACACTCTAAAATTATGGATTAATTTGATTATTGTGAATTTAACTCAATATATTATGCTTTCTAGAATGAAAATTAGCATATTTTATTAGTACATGGAAAGAGAATGTAGATGTTGCAATCACACTAAATGACAAATAGGCATATATTAGCATTCGCCGATTTGTGCATAATTAACGAAAATAAAAAGGTGTTAAATGCGAAGATAAAAAGCAAATATAGGCATAGTTTTAGTTGCCATTATAATGGCCATTACAACGTCTATTTATAGATAATAAAAAGAATATTTACCGGCCATTACAATAGCCATTAAAACTATGTAAAAGGGTTAGGTGGCAGGTTTAATGGCCATGTTAATTGCCAGTAAATAGTTGCCGGAAAAAGTCAAATGTTTAGCGGCAATAATTGGGACCTTTACCAGCACTCTCTATAATTGCCGCTAAGCCTTTAGCGACGCTAGATGCAACGGCAAATAGTTAATTGCCGGTAAAAGTTTTAGTGGCAATTTTTATTGCTGCTAAATCGCATATTTATTGCCGCTAAAACCCTTTTTTGTTGTAGTGAGTAGTCCTGTTGGCTTCCGCAGGCCCTGGCGTCCCCTTCTATGCATTTCCTTTACTGTTTCATTTGTATCGAAAACAGTTGTATTTCCTTCAGACACCTTACTTGTAGCTAAATCTTAATAGTTCGTGGATTGTGACACCAGATTCTGGGTAGTTGTGTATAAGTATTAAAGCTGTTATGGATTTCTGCGCTTTTCTTTTTACCTTGTTATGACATATTGATGTATATCACTGAAAAACATAAGAATTTGGCTTAATGCTTAATGATCTCTAACGTTGACTTGCCTAGTAAGTAAAATGTTAGGCCCCATCATGGTTCCGACGGTGAAAAATTACGGGTCGTGACATATATATATATATACTTGCCAATTAGTTGCCACCAAATAGCGTGGTGTGTCTACAGAAAACAGTTGGCAAGACAGCTAACTGAGAGCTTAAGTACATAATTTCTATATCAATAATAGAAGGAAAAAAAAATACTTAATTCAGTTTAGAAAATAGTTCTATAAATTATGCACAAAATTGATACTCGAGACAAAACAGGAAAGTATTCACGGGTAAACATAAAAATACTGTCCAATAATTTTTAGAGTTAGATTGTAATTTAATCCAAGTGGATACAATGATGACAAAAGTTTAGTCCAAAATTTCAACTGCTTTAATCAAGGGTTAATAATTGTGATGAAATCAAGGCAATCACAAATCCATCTCCAACAGCCACACCCACCGCTAGTTCACCAACAGACCTACATTGTAACTAACACACGTGAATCATAGGTGTACTATAGTATGATAGTAGTAATTCCCGTTGTTTTCGACTTCAAGTATAAGTGGGCGTTTGGACATAAGAATTGTAAAAAAAATTTAAAAAAAAGAAGTGAAAATGGTATTTGAAAATTAGAGTTATTTTTGGACATAAATATAATTTTAGGTTGTTTTTGAAGTTTTGTGAGTGATTTGAGTGAAAATTTTGAAAAACAGCCTTTTGGAGTTTTCCAAATTTTCGAAAAATTCCAAAATTCATCTTCAAGTGAAAATTGAAATTTTATGGCTAAACAGCGATTTCGAAAAAAGTAAAAAAAATTCGGAAAAAGTGAGTTTTTTTTTTTTTTTATGTTCAAACGGGCTCTAAGAGTATATATTTTAAACTATTTTTAAGTGTATACTAAGTTTAACTTCTACAGAGTAGTATTAAAAGAATCTTTACTTCCCGTAAAAGATAACTTTAGGTAATCACTTTTTTTATCCGATGTCTGATATGCACTTTAGGGTCCAGATTAATCTAGATTTGATCATGTAAGGCCCGTTAAAACGACACTCTATGCCACAAGTTTGCACATTCCTAGGGTTCGAACCAAAAATTTCTGATTAAAGATAGAGGAATCCGATATTCATTTCACCACAACCTTGGGTGGTACAAATAACTATATGTAAAAAGTAAAATTAATTATATGTAATACAAAGCAGACAACATATTATAATAAGTTAAAACACTCCTAGTGTAAACCGTTTTATACTATACGTATATATAAGTCTATCCATATATATTAATATTTCGTACAAGAATTTAAGTCATATATATTGATACACTGTTCTTGCAATTTAATTAGCTGCAGCAAATTATTGCTCCCTCTACCCCCATTTATGTGGAACTTTTCGTTTATTGAGAGTCAATTGACTAATTTTTGAAGCTAAAATAGATTACATTAACTCAACATTTTAAAATTAAAATTTAGATATTTGAAAATCGTATAAAAAGTACTGTAAGTTGAGTATAATTCTTCTCATGTCAATTTAATGAAAAAAATACATTTTAAAATAACGGTCAAAGTTCACATAACTTGAATATGGAAAAACGTAAAGTACCATATAAATTGAGACAGATGAAGTATCTTATTTTCCAGGTTATCATGGCAGGCTTACAATAACTTAACCTATTGTTACATATATCTATTTAACGCAATGTTTTAAAAAACTTACATTGTCAGTGTAAAGAACTTAAAATCTGAGACGGGCCTATGTTGTAAAGACGTAAAAATAGCACGGGCTAGCCAGTTTTCGGACTGGTCATTCAAAATCGCCAGCGTTTGCATAGTCATTGAAAAATAACCACTATTTTGCTGCAACATGGAAAGTTCCGGCATAATATACTGGAGATCAGTGCACCTGTGTATGAACTTTCAGCATATGATGCTGGAACTCCAACACGCGAAAAGTTCCAGTATAATATACTGGAGATTGGAGCACCGGTGCTCCAATCTCCAGTATATTATGCTTGACCGGTATATGATACTGGAACTCCAGTGTATTATACAGGAGTTCTAGTCTATTATACTGGAACTCAAGTATAATATACTGGAGTTCCAGTATACTTATGCTATAATTTCAGTATACTATACTGGAGTTCCAGTATATTATACTGGAGTATTTTTCCGGATTTTGAACAGTGCTTTAGCATAAGTATACTGGAACTCCAGTATATTATACTGGAGTATTTTTCCGGATTTTGAACAGTGCTTTCGTTCATATTTATTTTTACATGAAAAATAGCTAAATTTCGGTTACTTTTGAAACTGTGACTATTTTTGAATGACCACTTGTAAATCTGGCTATTTTTGAATTTCTCCCTGTAAAGACAGAGGTCATCGGCCCTCAAAAAGTTCGGTAAAAATTTCATATATACATATATATATATATAATAGCGATATACATATAAAGTGCATTCGTAACCTTTAAATTCCGGGTCCGTCAGTGCTTAAAACTCGTGATACTTTAGACAGAAAATGTTAAATCCATCCCTGATTCTTGTTCCTAAGTAGTTATCTTCACATGCACACTAAGCAACAAAAATTCCCATTCCTCTGTTGCCCATTCCTCTTCCCTTTATATAATATATATACTACTAAAACACATACATTAATAACATTCTTTCTTCCTTTTCCTCTTTCTTTTCTTCTCTCTGTTGTTATTCTCTGTTAAATCAGTTCCCTTAATTTTCTCCAATGAATCTTCTTTCTTCTATACATTCTTCTTCTTTAATATGTCTTCTTTTACTATATTTTTCTGTAGTTTCATTTGCAGCTTTAAAAAACCATCAAAATCAACATAAAAAGCCAAATCTTTTGGCTAATATATCTTCATGTTCTCTGTTTATGGGTTCATGGGTTTATGATGAAACTTATCCATTATACCAATCTTCTTCTTGTCCAATTATTGATCCACAATTTAATTGCCAGAATTTTGGTCGACCTGATACTGATTATCTTAAATATAGATGGAAACCTGCTAATTGTGATATTCCCAGGTACCTTAAACTCTTTTTTCTTGAATAAAGTTTCATTCTTTGCTTGTTTTATATGTTAGATTTAAGTTATACGGCGTAGCCAGGAATTTTCCAAGAGTGTTCAAACTTGAAAAAAGTGGAAAATTTTTCCGGCAAAAGATGTTCAATATATGTTATACCTTTAAAATCTAATATTTTATCTATATATACAGTATAATTTTTTTACGAAGAATGGTCAATTAATCACGCTTAGGACAAACGTAGCTTTGCTCGTGGACTTATATACATTGTATAATTATTTTTTATACTGTCAGTACAATTTGAGAAGTTTTATCTGTTTACTTGCCTTCTTTTATGTTACTAACTAAAAGCGGATTTCAAAATTTGAGTTTGAAGGGTTCGATCTTTAGCTTTAAAAAAAAGAAAAAAAAGTTTCCATATTTGAATGCTTTTTATCTTAGATTTAAGCTATATACAGTAACAGTATAACTAATTTTTATATTGTTAGTGTAAGTTGATATGTTTTAGCTGTTTACTTACTTTTTCTTTCATGTACCTCAACGTCAGATTCAGAATTTAAACTTGATAAATTCAACTTTTAGGTTCTGCATGTTATACTTTTGAAACTAAGAGTTTAAAATTTAATATTTATTAAAATTTTAGCGATTTACATATATATATATATATATATATATATATATATATATATTTATTTTCTATGTCGAAATATGTATTTGACTTTTAAATTAACTTAATAGTGTAATAACTTCTTCTTTATTTTTGGTTGTTGAACTGTTGGGTTAATTTTGCACTTTTTGGTAGGTTTAATGGGCTGGAGTTTGTGAGGAAAATGAGAGGAAAGACAGTGATGTATGTTGGTGATTCTTTAGGAAGGAACCAATGGCAGTCGTTGATTTGTATGATTTCAGCTGCGGTCCCACGAGCTCGAACACAGATGATCACGGCTGATCCTATCTCTACTTTCAAATTCTTGGTTAGTCTTTTTTCTTCTTTTTTTAATCTTTTTATAATTAATTATGTAGAGGTGGCAAATGAACGAAATTGAGTCAAACAAGTCAAGCCAATAAATGGGTCCTGTCCAAAATTTGCTCATGTGAAAATGGTCGGATCAAATGGATCAAATAATAGATAATAATGTGAAAGTAGCACGGGTTAGTCAGTTTTCGGACTGATAATTGAAAAATAGCCAACGTTTGCAAAGTTATTGAAAAATAATCACTATTTTGTTGCAACACGGAAAGTTCCAGCATAATATACTGGAGATTGGTGCACCTGTATATGAACTTCCAGCATAATATACTAGAACTCCAGCACACGGGAAGTTCTAGCATAATATGCTGGAAATTGGAGTACCTGTGTATGAACTTCCAGCATATGATGCTGGAACTCCAGTATATTATGCTGGAACTCCAGTATATTATGCTGGAAGTTGACATGTAAAAAATACAAACTTTTGAACAGTGTTTTCGTTCAGATTTATCTTTACATGAAAAATGGCTAAATTTCGATTACTTTTGAAAATGTAGCTATTTTTCAATTACTAGTTGTGTCTATATTTTCATTAATGTGATGCTTATGTTTTCCTGAGCCGAGGGTCTATTTGAAACAACCTCTCTATCCTCGCAAGGTAGGGGTAAGGTCTGCGTACACACTACCCTCCCCAGACCCCACGATGTGGGATAATACTGGGTATGTTGTTGTTGTTTTCAATTACCACTTGTCAATCTGGTTATTTTTGAATTTCACCCGATAATAATATCACCATTAGTCCGCGACCAAAACTAGTTATATTTGGTAGCCGTAAAAGTGTATAAAATTTGTATATTTTTTATATATAACATGCATAAATTTATATATATAAAGAATATAGAAAAAAGATACATTTTTTTGCTATTATTTTGACAGCGGCTGTACAGTGTCATTTTTTTCTAATAACTCAACTCGGTTAATATGATGGACCTCTCTTCATTTTTCATTTCTTAAAAAAAAATGTGAACACTAATGTATTTTTCTTAAACACTAAAACATGAGTTAATTTTGCCACCCCTAATTAGTGGTGTTTGTTAACAAAGTAATTGTATGTTTTACTTTTGTACACTAATTTGGTGTTAAAATTGGTGGATTTGGGTAAATGACAGGATTATGGAGTGAGTGTATCATTTTACAGAACACCATATTTGGTAGATATAGATTCAGTACAAGGGAAGAATGTGCTGAGATTGGATGATATAAGTAAGAATTCCAATGCTTGGAAAGGTGTAGATGTTCTCTCTTTCAACACTGGCCATTGGTGGACTCATAAAGGCTCTCTCCAAGGGTAAACATACTGCCCCACATTCACTTTTGGCATTCATTTTTTAGCCTTTTTCTTTTTCTTTAGAATCTTAATTGGGGTATAACCTTTTCCAAAAAAAAAAAAAAAAAAAAAAAAACCTAAGACTAGATTTGAATCAATATATATATAAGATAATAAAGTTTGATGATTGACATGAAATTAAGGGGGAAATGGTTGCAGGTAGGGCGGATCTAGTGCAATGGTTACGGGTTCAAGTGAACTCATAATTTTTTGCCTAGAATCTATATTTGTATTAAAGTTTTCATTTAGTGTATAAGAATATTTAGCTCGATACCGTATATGTTGATCCGATTACTTTTGTATATTTGGGATTGGTGTAAAAACTCATAAACTTAAAGCCCGTTTGGCCAATTTTTTTTCCACTCTTTTGAGAAACTTTCACTTTTTTCGGAATCAGTGTTTGGCTATGAAAATTTTAAATTTCATTAGAAGTTAAATTTCGGAATATTTCAGAAATTTAAATAACTCCAAAAAGTTATTTTTCAAAATTTTCAGTTCAAATCACTGGATAAAATTCAAAAACATTTCCAAATTATATTCATATCTAAACACAACTTTAATTTTCAAATACCATTTTCACTTGATATTTTTTTCTCCATACTTTTTTCTATATTTTACAATTCTTAAATCCAAACGCCCATTTAAAATCTTGAATTCGCCCCTGTATGCAGGTGGGACTACATGGATGCAGGAGGGACATTGTATCAAGATATGAACAGGCTAGTGGCACTAGAGAGAGGCCTAAGGACATGGGCAAGATGGATTGATGCCAATATTGACAAAACTAGAACCAGACTCTTCTTCCAGGGCATTTCACCTACACATTACAAGTATGTCAACTCTCCCCCCCCCCCCCTCCCTCCCTGCTCTGCAAAATTGTTATATGGATCTTCATTTGGAATCGGCTATATAAATTCTCACTAGTTATGTTACTCTCCTTAAGCCCTTCTCGATCTAATATTAAATAATGTTGGACTCGTACAATCTTAAGTAATGGAGCAACACGAGTACCGAAAATTCATATAACTGATCTTAACTTGCCCTGGACTGAAGTATGACATTTGTTGTTCTTGTTTTCCGCAAAATTTGTTGGACTAGTCCCCTTAGTAAATTGTCTAGGGTAAATAGAAAAAACTTTGAGAGAATGTATATTTTTAGCCGATATGTATATTATTACATATAATATACATATTTTATATATTTTTTGGTCGGATATAATTAATTTTGATCGAAGTTTGCCCAAACTTTTGGTGGTTCAGTCCTGTGGGGGCCTAGCCCTAGCCTAGCTGTCATTGACTATCATAGTTTCATAGGTAGCAGTACAAGTTGGACAAAGCCTACATGATTCGAAAGGTATGTTTAATTATAGTAATTTGGATAAGATTTTGAAGAAGGAAATAAATAAATTGTTTGAATTGGAACAAAATATTGTGAAAATTAGCATTTGCTTCAAAATTCTGAATACTTGATTGGAAAACAAAAATTTGTTCAATATTTGGAAAAATTAGTTTTTAACAAAAGACCAAAGAAAATAAGTTTGATCACCAAACAAACTGAAGGTGTTGATTTGACTATCATAATATCACGATGCATGTATTTCATTAATAATTATAATTTTCACATGATTATGTCTCCCGTTGATTGATACTCCCTCCGGTCTAAAATAAGTGATTTTTTTGGATGTTTTCACACAGATTAAGAAATCCACCTTTTAACATTAATTAGCAATGGAATTGACCATATTAACCTTTACTATCTCACATAAACACTCCTAACACATATTCCAACACTATTTACTCCAAGGACAATGTAGGAAAAAAATGATTAATTCATTCTTGAAATCTAGAAAAATCATTAGACCACAAGAAAAATGCCAAAAAATCACTTATTTTGGACCGGAGGGAGTAGTTAAATAAATTTGTGTATTATATCGTTGATCTTTGTTCGCGAAGCCACATTGCAAAAATTACTTTCCAAAAACTATTTCTAGACGAAAAATGTTTTTCCAATTAAAAACTAAATAAAATTAAATCCAAGCACCGGTTTCTTAGATTGAATTCTTATTTACCTTCATGATTTGCATAAATATAAAAAAATACCTATTATAATTTCAATATTTATTCCACACTAGTATGTGTATAAGCTATATATAGTACTTGTACAATAGAGGACATGATGAATAGATGTTCGGACAAGGTGAGGTAAAGTGAGTTGTCAACACCGTTTTGTTTGTTGGACTATAATAATACTACAATAGAGTCTTAAAGTAGGGATATTTACCTAAATAAGTCGAATTTACTGTTTAATTTTCCTAATCGATATACATAGATTATATATTAATTGCACAGAATTATACACGCACACATGTATATATATCAAAATTATTTTTAATTTAATCGATTAGGTGAGCGATTATTTAGGTTAATTTTTCTACAAACAAATATAAGGCAAATATTAGCCCATTGTAGTTGGTGGAATATTGGCATATGATCAAGTACTTTCCTCACATGTGGGATCTTCAAAGCTCAATGGCCTGATAGACAATTATGCACTACTAAAATAATACTCCTACTATTTACATGTGAAATTGCAGACTTAGAATAAATAAATAAATATATGTCACTCTTTAATAATTTAAACTTTTACATAAACTTCTCATCACAATCTTATATAGTATCAAAGTTAGCAAAAATGATTAGAATTTGAATGATATTTCGTATCTCAACCAACTTTTTACTTATATCAAATGTGTGTTTGATTTCTGGAAAAGAACCAAACCCACACTTGTTGTAGATAAATAAAGGAATTATTACGCAAATAGCTGGACAAATTCATTGTTTATTTGTTTTAGCCAGTATATATAGATTACACATTGATTATACCCAGTTATACACATAGTATATATGAATTATACATATATTATACATTCGCTAGCTATTTTTAGTTTAAGAGATTAGGTGGGCGGCTAATTGGGTTAATTCTTCAAAAATATTAAACAATAGTGTTCTATCTTCACAATTTGAAATTTTAGTTGAAGCACTTAATACAATCTTATTAACAAAGAGCAGATTGGTATAGTAAACCCATGTTTAGGTGGGGTTCGAGGAAGAGCCGAACCAGATAGAATTTATTAATTATACATAGCATTATCTTGCATTTTAACAAGAGGATGTTTCCTGGATGATAACTCTGGACATTGCGCCAAGGCTTCCCTTTGGTTAACACAATAGAATATGACATAATAATTTGTCCATTGAGACGGTTTACGCAATACAATGAATGATATGATATGATGATATACTAACACTTCGTCAATTATGGCAGCCCAAGCGATTGGACCACCGGCACATCGGTGGCGACGACGAGAAGTTGTTACGGCGAGACCGTGCCGATGACCGGCACGGCGTATCCGGGCACGTACCCGGATCAAATGAAGGTGTTGCAGACAGTAATAAGGGACATGAACAACCCTCCTTTTCTATTGGACATAACATTTCTATCAGCAATGAGAAAAGATGCACACCCTTCTATCTATAGTGGTGCACTCACCTCTGAACAAAGAGCAAATCCTGATCATTCTGGTGATTGTAGTCATTGGTGTCTTGCTGGTTTGCCTGATACTTGGAACCAACTTTTTTACACTGCCCTTTTCTTTTAGCATTTGGTATATTTGGTTCCTTTCGGGGACGTCTGATAAAATTGGAACGATACAGAAAAGATTAGCATGGCTCCTACGCAAGAATGACACGCACAAATCAAGACTCGTGGTATATTTCCTCTTTTTTCTTTTTTCTTGTTGCTTTATATGTTTTGCTCACAATTGATGCAATTCATTTTAGGACACCTTTACAAAGATCAAACATGTACTTGAGTAAAGTTTCATTTCTTGTTGGTGTAAATGCTTAACAAATATATCTTAGCTTGTTCATTTTGTAATTATTGATCACTTCTTGTGATTCAATTTTATTGAACTTGGGCTATCTGTGTCAAAATAACAGATTTCATGTGATCCATTTCAAAGTCTAATTTGATTTATATCCATTCAATTGGTAAGCCAATCTATCCATTGTGATTTTGACCATTGCTTCCATTTGCAAGCATTCTTTTGTTGAATTGTTCCCTTCTTGACAACAACAACAACGACCAGTGAAATTCCACTAGTGGGGTCTGGGGAGGGTAGTGTGTACGCAGACCTTATCCCTACCTCGAAGTACTAAAGAGGCTGTTTCCGAAAGACCCTCGGCTCAAGAAGACAAAAAAATAAAAGGAGACAATATCAGTAACACAGAAATCATAGGAAAAATAGGAACAACATGAAATCCAGAAGAAAGATGCAAAGCAAAAGCGAAAGAGTAACCCTACCAAACTAGTCTCACAAAGTTATGAAGTAAGGCAAGACTCAACTGCCTCCTAACCTACAACCCTAATACTCGACCTCCACATGTTCCTATCAAGTGCCATGTCCTCGGAAATCTGAAGCCTCACCATATCCTGCCTGATCACCTCCCCCCAATACTTCTTAGGTCGCCCTCCTTGACCAGTGGTCCAAGAAAAATATGCCGTCTTTCTAGAAGTGCATAATTGTCACGGGCCAAATAGAACCAGATCTAAAATTTAAACCTAACAGATTTATAACTTTGTGTCTTCGAAATTATCGGTTCAAACCTTAATATATGCAAAACCTTCTTGTTGTTTTCACATAGATGCACATATACATCAATTATATAAGCGAAAATATTGAATTCAGTTAAACTCATATTCAAAACTATAAGTCCCGACGCGAGGGCAGCCAATAGGAAATGAATAGTGGAACTGCTAGTTGTACTATTGAGAGAAGTCGTGATCTCATCTTGCTCAGCTCACATCATTTTAGAGTGTTTGAGAAGCTGGGGGTGCTGAGCTCACATCATTTTAGAGTGTTTGAGAAGCTGGGGGTGCTGGGCGGGCGGGTGGGGGCAGTGGCGAACGTACATGGTGGCAAGCGGGTTCAACTGAACCCGCTTCATCAAAAAATATTACTGTGTATATGTATAAATTACGATTGAAGCTGCGTAAATTTTGTATAAATATTTTATTTGAACCCACTTGACAACTACTATTTTACGACTAAAGTTATGTACTTCTAAAATTGACCCGCTTGCATAAAATCCTGGGTCCGCCACTGGGTAGGGATAGGGGGTGAGGGGTGGGGAAGAGCACAAAGTTCACATATATACATTAACCCTCCATATATGATCTTGATTTTTATTCTAGTCTTACATTTACTCGGTTCTCTTTTATGCAGCAGGATATCTAAAAGACATGCTGCTCTTTTCCTATAATAATGATAATAAACAATAAAAATAATAACAATATTTCAAACATGTAGTAGTAATGAAGACAATAGTAGACTAATGCTAGCTCCTTATTGTGAGCTCTGCAGCAGCACCCACTCCTACCATCCTCGGCACATTATCGATGATCGTTGTGTCCAAATACCCATTACCAACATCGGGTAGATGATCGTCATAAGCCGAGTTATGTACACCGATTGCAGCCCTACCGGAAGGATCAAGATTGTTCGACCAAGAAGCATCCCACTCAATAGCTTTAGCCGTGCTGCAAGCTATACTCGGTCCTCCAGGAACTGTTAGCCTCGCCGAATTCTGCAAATCCAACAATAGTAACAACATGGTTTAAAAATTGACTTACTGTACTGTTGGGCTAAAACGGTCCAAAGATAACATTAACATGGTGTGATATTGTCCGCTTTGGGCCAAGCCCGCATGATTTTTCCCAAAAGGCCTCACACCATTAAGAGTATCCAACTCCTTATAAGTAGAATCTTTTTGTGGCTTCCTCGTGACGGAATATACCAAGCTAAATCTTCTTTTTTAGAACCACAACTTAGTAAAGTAGGCGAAGTAGCAAGACGAGTGAACGAACATGCTTTAACCAGTAGTAAATACTTTTTCCAAGGAGAAAAAACACCTCCTTTATTTTTTATGTTTCCATTTAAGAGATATATGATTTTAATCTCTCGCAACAAGTACCTGTGGGAAGAACCTCTCAAAAATCATCCTGTAATAGTATGCTTCCTTTGTAGTTGGAGTGTTGTGAGGGAAGATATGTGCAGCATTAAGCATCATCCTATCAGTCACCTGAGAGAAAAGAATTGTTTCCGAGATCAGCTGACAGCAAAACAAACGAATATTGGATGATAAACGATGTAATAGTTCTGGATTTATTTAGAAGCTTACATGTTGTTCAGCATGTGCTTTCAGCCCATCGATCCAACTATAGCCTACACCATCACTGAATTGTTCTTTTTGCCGGTACAGAATATGCTGCAGAGTGCATAACAGAACAAACATGTTAGTTTTGATCCATAATTATTGGCGAATCGATAGGAAAAATACAACTTTGTGGACCTTTGGGAGATAGGGTTGCTCCTCATCATCAAAAGCCTTCCTAAGAACCCACTTCTCGATCCTACCTTGATCGTGTTTAATCTGAAACGATGAAAAACAAGTTATAGAGAGCGTGCATATTCAGTTATAGTTCTTGTCTTATTGACAAAATGGAGATCGGTTTCTTACCATCTTCCATTCTGGATCGATACTCATAGCGACGTTGATGAACTCTTTATCCAGAAATGGTACTCTAGCTTCTAAGCCCCACGCTGATGTTGCCTTATTTGCTCTCAAACAGTCATATTGGTGAAGCGCTTTTATCTGCATACGAGTGAAAGAACAGGATTAACATTTCTTAACTCATCCCATCTCTCGAATTATAGCAATTTATTCCAACCTGAGACAAACAAAAGACAAGGAGAATCAGACTTGCCAAGGGAGCCGATGTGTTTTTATTACCTTGTGACATGTCTCCACGTGGAATTCTTCCTTGTTCGGAGCCTTGTGGAAGTACAAGTAGCCGCCAAACAGTTCATCTGATCCTTCCCCCGATATTACCATCTTCACTCCAAGTGATTTAATCTTACGCGATATAAGGAACATAGGAGTGCTTGCTCTGATCGTTGTTACATCGTATGTCTCGATATGGTAAATAACATCTTCAATAGCATCAATTCCATCCTGCAAAACATGAACACTTGTTGCTTTCTAGGAGGAAAACAGAAGAGACTCACATGAATAAATCGAAGTAGCAACACGATTTACAAACCTGAACTGTGAAGGTGAACTCGTGGTGAACGGTTCCCAAATAGTCAGCAACTTCTCTTGCAGCCTTGAGATCTGGTGAGCCCTGTTAGTCAGAAGAAAAACAGAAATTGGTATCTATTTTCTATTACAAAGTCTCAAGACCAAAGGCGAGTCCAGTATCTAGCGTCAATGGGCTCAGAATGAGTGTTTTATTATATGTATACTTCTTATATTTTCTTGGATTTGTATATATGGTTCGAGCCAAAAGCAATGAGTTAAGTTGAACCCACAAAACCCGCCCCAAATATGTCTCCGCTCAGGATTGATAGTCTGACCTCGAGACCAACACAGAAGGAATGAAGCTGTGCTCCCCATTGCTTAGCAGCTTTCGTTCCAGCCAAGTAGCGGGCAGTGACAGAAGCAACCAAAGACGAATCAAGTCCCCCGGAGAGCAGAACACCAAAGGGGACATCGGTCATCAACCGTTTGATAACAGCCTGCAAAATTAACAACCACTCCTTATAGCCAAGATCGTTTGTACAGACAAAACTTTTTGAGTGCTTAAAACCAAAGTCGAGAGGAAAACATCCTAGATAGTACACTAGATTCATTAACAAGCCTCACATTTTCGAAGGCACGTCTCAGAACTAAGGGGTCGTAAGGATTTGATGGAACAGCCTCAGAGAACCATTGAGGATTGTACCATCTCCTAAACCCGCCATTCTTGCTCGAGTACAAGTGCCCGGGAGGGAAAACTTCAAAATGTTCACAATCATCATTTAATCCCTTTAGCTCAGAAGATATCCACACAGAGCCTGAGACATAAAAACACGACGTAATACCGAATAACATATATCAAGATTCTTCAAAAGTAAATTGGAATAGCTTCAGTTTTAATTTCTAACTGGAAAATTGTATATAAAATCTTACCATCAAGTCCCCAACCAATATATAGGGGAGTAATTCCAATCGCATCACGAGCAGCAAGAAAGCTGTTATCGCGCGTATCCAACAATACAAAAGAGAACACCCCATCCAACATGTCCACAAAATTTTCTCCATATTCTTCATACTGATCAATACATATCCTTAGTGAGACTTTGTTAAATTTTTCTAATTTACAAGAACATATTTTCTAGAGCCTGTTCGTTTAACTGATTAAAAGTAGTTGATAAGAATCAAGTGCTAAAATAACATTATGAATGAATCGTTACGTGTTTGGATGTTGAAATTGATAATACGTGCTTATAAGCTCATTCAACTTATAAGCTTACCCAAACATCCGAAATCCCTAATATAATTACTGGCCTAAGTTGAAGGGGAGCCTTTGCTTAACTGGTAAAGTTGATGGCATGTGATCAGGAGGTCACGGGTTCGAGAGCTGGAAACAGCCTCTTACAGAAATGCAGGGTAAGGCTGTGAATAATAGACCCTTGTGGTCTGGCCCTTCTCCGGACCCCACGCATAGCGGGAGCTTAGTTCACAGGCCTAAGTTGGTTGACGAGTAAAGTAAACTAAACTCACAAGATGTGCAATAACATCACAGTCACTTCCAGTTCTGAACTTGTGATTAGGCATAAGATTACGAAGTTTCTCATGATTGTAAATCTCTCCATTGACCTGCAACATTTGGCACACAATCAATAATCAAATATACAAATTTTCAGCCATAAGTAGTCCAAACAAGGCAATCGTCAAAAAAAAAAGGAAGTAAATTAGAGGCACTCACTGTAACAACAATCGTCTTATCTTGATTAAAGAGAGGCTGATCACCAGAAGCAGGATCGATAATTGCTAAACGTTGATGTGCTAAGTAAAAATCACCATGTTGATATATTCCACTCCAATCTGGTCCTCGATGCTTCAACCTATGCGATCAAATAGTTACCAAAATTCAAATATTTGTTTCAATTACAAAAGGCTATTGTACTGTCACATGCAAAGGTGGATCCAGGATTTAATCTTGATCGGTTTGACATATAAAGATTTTAAAACCGAACTCGTTGTAGTTTTAAAATTAAGGTTTTAGATTATTGAAATTTTAGTGATTTTTCACAAATATATTTATACTAGGTTCAGATGACCTTGGTACGTAAGAGTTGCATGCGTCACTCGTCACAACTCGGAGGCAAATGGAGCACCGAGTTCAATGAGTTCAACTGAACTGAAATGTTTGACACGGAATACTAAAATATATGTGAAAAAATCACTAAAAAAATACTCCTCTGTCCCATTTTATGTGTCATACTTTCCTTTTTAGTCTGTCCCAAAAAGATATCATACTTCCTTAATTAGAAATAATTTAACTTTAAAATTCCTACTTTACCCCTAACGAAATGATTCACAACCACACACATATTTATAATTTGTTTTAGATTACAAGTTTCAAAAGTCTTCCATCTTTCTTAAACTCCATGACGAGTCAAACATCGCCATATAAATTGGAACGGCTGGAGTAGCAAATATTAAATTCTAAAATCATAGATTTAAAAGTATAATAAGTATAGTAATAAGAGTCTTAAAAGATTGAATTCATCACGTATAAAGTACTTGTGATAAAGTGTATCATGGCTTTTGCCATCAACATCATGAACAGGTCATGGTGACTGTTGGTCCAAGAAATTTTAATAATCAATAATCTATAGAATTAGGTCCCAGGCTAGGAATAATGTATCCATCAATTAAGTCTTAATCTTGTTTTAAATTCAAGTAGCCAAACAATCACTGCCAACTGATCAGGTCAGTTACATCAACATAAACTCAATTAGTTTAGCTTATTATTCATAAAGAAATTAGAGTAATGCAAGAACATTAAAACAAATGGGGCACATCAGACAAATATGCAACATAAGCTCTACTAGGATAAACTCGGGTTGAACTGAATCTATTACTTTTAAGTCAAATAATATTTATGTATTAATAAATTTGAAATACATAAGCTCTAATTAAATTCTGAATTTGTCTCATGCCAGTGCCGTATTTCAGGTATATCAACATAAGACGTACTCTATATTGGGCAGCTCGGTGCACAAAACATCCCGCATTCATGTAGGGTTCGTGAAAGGGCCGTATCCCAAAGGCCAAAGAGTGTGATGTAGACACTCTAATGTAAGCATTAGTGGATGCTTTCACGACTCGAATCTGAGCTATAGGTCACATGGAGACGGCTTTACCGTTGTTCCAGGCTCACGTTCACTCTATTACTTTAGCCTATTATTTATAAAGGAACTAAAGCAATGCAAGAACACTAAATGAAAAAAAATGAACAAAAAGGTGACAGTAGAATAACATGATAGAGTAATAAAATAAGAAAAGAAAGGGGAAATTGCCTGCGAGAGAGCTCAAGAACTCGAACCCTTTTGGCCTGAGAATCATCTGAACAATCCAACAAAGCCAAAATTCCACACATGATTGATCACTACTTTTTTTGTTTTGTACACCCTATTTTTTACTCTTTTTTTCCCCAACAAGATAAAAAAAAGTAAAAACTATATCCAATATAGATAACTTTATATCCAATAAAGCTCTACTAATAGAAGTAGTAAAATAGATAACAAAAAGAAAGAGAAAAAGGGAGAGAAATATGGGAAGATAGTTATAAATTTGCAGGATTTTGGGATAGAAGAACACGTAATTAAAGAAGGTAAAATGATAAATACACAAAAGATGAACGTGGAATTCTGTAAATGAGCCAAAATGACCACCGAATTTATAGGAGTTTTCATGCGTGGACAAACAAGTTAACTACGTCATTTCTAGCGGCGACGTTTTCTTTGCTTAATTTCTTTCGCTTTCATCCTATTTTGGATTTATCTAAGTGATTGATTAAGTTATATCTACTTATATTTAAAGAGTTTATTATTAGACTATCGGTGAATTTTAACTTGTGATAGCATTAGCCAATTGTTACGGTCCGAAATTCACTATAGATCGTGATGGCATCTAACGTCGTCGTCAGACAAACCAATGTTGATTTATCAATTTATTTACTCATTTTATTACTTTTAAAATCATAATTTCCATTAATTTAACAGTATGAAATAGAATTTTCAGGGTAAAATAATGATAACAATTACAATAACGAACAATCCGTAGGAACCCCCAAAACCCGGTGTCACAAGCGCATGAGCATTTTCTAAGGAGTACAGTAATAATACATCTGTCCAGAATGTAAATAAGACATGATAAAATAAATAGTACAATAGAGACTCGGCGGACTGTGATGCGTAGCCCGAGTTGCAGCTCACATAAAGTCTCCTCAACCGATGCGCCTACGCGCCAAGGTGATCACCAAATGAACCTGTCAGATCCTGGATATTTAGTGCAGAAGTGCAACATGAGTACGTAAATCAACGCGTACCCAGTAAGTATCTAGCCTAACCCCGGAGAAGTAGTGACGAGGGGTCGACATTGACACTTACTAGAGGTCCGTAAAATAATACAATAATTCCTAACAGATATGAAGTCCACGGAAATAGTGGGGTACATATGAAAATTTCATAATCTTCCAAATATTCCTTTAAAATATAAATTCCTCTATCTCGTATTTTACTTTAATATCTCCGAAAATGCCAAGTGTAAGTATCAGATAAATAAGGAATACCATATAAAATGCAGGCATCAGTGGAAGGTTTATCTCGAGAATATTCAAACTACTAGCGATATAACGTATGATTCCGCCGAGGTCGTAGGGCCCGATCCAGAATAACGTGTAAACTGCCGAGGGTCGTGTGGCACGAACCATAGATGCATCTATATACTGCCGAGGCATTCGGCCCACTCCACAAGAAAAGGAAGGAAGTTGCCGAATTACAAGATACGTGTTTACAATATAGTACATGAGCACAATAATAAGTACACCCCTTTACATTTATCAAATATCTTGGCAACAATTCAAGGTAATAAAGCTCGGCCTAATATATTTATTTGTTTTCCAAATCCATTTTCAGTTAAAATTTTAATTAATTAAACAAGCAAAGTGAGTCCAAACAATTTCAAATATTATTTGATAAAGTCCTAAGTCTTCCCGGACATAAGCATGCTTTAGCTACGTACGGACTCTTGTCACCTCGTGCGTACGTAGCACCCACAACTAGTTGTACATAATAATAAATATCACCTAGGGGGTAGTTTCCCCCTCACAAGGTTAGACATGAGACTTACCTCGCTCTGCAGTTCCATAACCGGCTCCAACGTCTCTCTAACACCTCAACTCCAAGCCAAACGTTTCGAAACTAGTCAAACAACGTGCAAATTAATCAAAATATACTCCAATGCTTACAATTTAACAATTTAAAATGATTCCAAACTCTGCTCGAAAAGTCAATAAAGCCAACCCTCGGCCCACATGCCCGGATTCCAAAACAATACTCCAAACTCAAATATATAATTTATTTTCAATCCCATGTCCAATTTCGTGGTCAAAATCCAAAAATACCAATTTCTAGGTTTTTCTTCAAAATCTCAAATTTCTACTCATTTTCATGTTTAAATCCATGTATACTTCATATATTTAACTCACAATGAATGAAAATAACTTACCCCATAATAGATGATGAAATCTCCTCTTCAAAAGTTCCAAAAATCGCCCAACCAAGTGAAAAATGAGTGAGAATGAGCCAAATCCCGTATTAAATCTAATCTACCCAGGCCCGCTCTTCTTCGTGATCGCGGGAAGACCATCACGAACGCGAAGGCCAAAAATCACAGCCTCCAAATTAACTCTACGCGTTCGTTACCTTCATGTTGCGTTTGCGATGCCTACTGCCCCTCGCCCTTCGCGTTCGCGTAGGAAGCGTCGCGTTCGTGAAGGCTAAACCGCTCTAGGGCCCAGCTCCCATTCCTTTTCCGCGTTTGTGACCGTCCTGTCGCGTTCGCATAGGCTGTTCCAGGTTCCCTTCTGCATTTGCGGCCCTGGTGACGCGTTCGCGAAGAACAAAAATCCAGCAGCCCAAGCTCCTTTTTCGCTAACGCGGGAGAATCTTCGTGTTCGCGAAGAACAACACCAGACACTAGCACCATCACCAGCACCAGCAACTCGGCCAAATTTGGTCCGAAACTACCCCGAAACACACCCGAGCCCCACGGGACCCCGTCCAATCACACCAACCAGTTCCATAACATAACATGGACCTGCTCGAGGCCTCAAATCACATCAAGCAACATCCATATTACGAATCGACGACCAAATTCCTTCTTTAAACATTCAAACTTCCAAACTTCGACGAACGCATCCGAACCCTATCAAAACACACCGGAATGACGCCAAACCTTTCGCACAAGACATAATCACAATTTGAACCTATTCCGAGCCTCGGAACCTCAAACGGACATCGATAACATCAAAATATACTTCAAACCAAACTTATGAAATTCTAGAACTTCCAAAATGCCAACTTTCTTCAATAAGCGCCGAAATGCTCCCAGACCACCCGATACTCAATCCGAACATACGTCCAAGTTCGATATCATCATACGAACCTATTGGAACCTTCAAATCCCGATTCCGAGTTCGCTTACTCAAAATTCAAACGCTAGTCAATTCTTCCAACTTAAAGCTTCCGAAATTAGAATTTTCTTCCTAGATCAAACTCCGAACTTCCCAAAATTCAATTCCGACCATACGTAAATGTCATAATACCTGAAGTGAAGCTACTCATGACCTCAAACCGTAGAATGACGCGCAAGAGCTCAAAATGACCGATCGGATCGTTACACTAATATTAACATTTTGCCATACCAAGACCTAGGTGATGGGCCGGGAATGGCCCTGGTCGAAGTCATGGTGGAACGTGACATATATTTTTATTAGTTTAGTAAAGAAATAAAGTTGCATTATTGCTATCCAATAATTAATTTAATTGTTTAAATACTTTTTACATCATCATTATATAGAATTTAAACTCGTATATGCATCGATAGTATTAAGATTTTTTTTAATTATCGGTGAATTTTAATCTGTGATAGCAGGATAAATATATTATTTTTAACAGGATACCAATTAACATTTATCAAGAGACTTTTTATAATTATTACCTAATAATAGGTTATTGTATTGTATAATCTATTTCTTTTGTGTTCAATTAATAATACTAGTTCCTAACAT
>NC_031990.1:87182878-87200465 GCF_001879085.1 Nicotiana attenuata
GTGTGTGTACAAGAATTTCCTTTTTATTAATAGAACGGAATCGACAATAGCATTTTTGAGTACTCCGATCATGGTATATTCTAGGACCACCTTTACAATGACATAATGGTTATTTAAGGTTTTTTTTTTTTTTAATATTGACAAGCTATGGTGATTGGATTTATATTATCTATTTCAATTTACAAAGAAAAAGATTGAATTTAAGTTATATGCTTTATAACATAAAAATTCTTTCTACGCTTCCAAAGTAATTTAATAGGTTTATAGCATATTAGTTGCAATTTTTAACTTTTTAACAGACTACTAAGGGGTCGTTTGGTACACGGAATAAGGTATGAGATTAAATTTATATTATGTTTGGTTGACGGTATAAATTTATTCTGTAGATATGGTATGAATTTAATTCCGGTCTTAATACATGATATCCCACCTTATCCTATCAAACTTGGGATTATATTATCCCACCTCCCAGGTAGGATAAACTAGTAATTATTATTTCGAGATAATTTAATTTGCGTACCAAACGACAGTGCATAATGCTTATCATAACAATTTACCTACAAAAGACACGCTTAGGTTTATCGAGTTTTAGATTTATAGGAGCTGAGTCAGCAGGACTTTGTTTTCTAGCGTTGTTACTGAAGTCAAATTTCCTACGCCTGTTCTACGTGTTTACGACTATGACTTTTAGTACGTCCAAACAAGCCATAAATTGTAAGAATTGGTTCTTTTTTTCGTAAAATTCGGAGGAGATATATATCCATCCTTCTCAAGAATTACGAGGAGGAGATATATATCCATCCTTCTCAAGAATTACGAGGAAGTTTTATATATATATATATATATATATATATATATATATATATTCTTTTTATCTTTTATTAAAGGTTGCCAAGATAGTAAAATGATGATGAAGTTATAAATAGTACTAAAGATAATAGTGATTGCCTAGCATTAATTCTTGTAACACACACTACTTTAAGCTTTTTCTTGTAAGTGTTTTTGATTTTCGATCAACATGTCTAACTCGCAAGCAGTACCCACTCACGCCGATGACGGCCTCGGTTTCCATGGAGAAAACGATAATGTAGCCGCCCCAGGGATCGAAGTGCCTCAATCTGGCCACGAGGGAGTACCGATCGCAGACCCCGTCGATGTTAGTTCGCACGTCTCCCTAAATGCAAATCTAGGCGTCGACCCTGGAAATAGTGTCCTCAGAGATGCCCGAGCGGTCGATCAGAACACATAGAGCGGGGGGAGGGGGGGAGGCGGAATTAGCCTTCGAATGATATTCAAAATGTTGTAGACTCAACAAGCGGCAGTAGCGCAACTCCAAAATCAGAATTGAGCACCAAGCAGAATCGAGCTCGAAACATCACAAGAAGTTGTTCATAGAATCGAACCTGTACCAGAGAAATCGAATGCCAATGATCGGGGACTGACCCCGCCATTATGAAGATGCTTGAAGAGCTCACTAAACGGATCGAATCAGGTGAAAAGAAAATCGAGGCTAATGACAAAAAGGTAGAAACATACAACTCACGGGTTGACCAAATACCGGGGGCACCCATGATCCTAAAGGGTTTGGATTTGAAGAAGTTCGTGCAGAAGCCTTTCCCTCATAGTGCGGCTCCGTAGCCCATTCCTAAGAAATTTCGTATGCCAGACATCCCCAAATACAATGGGACCGCCGATTCGAATGAGCACGTCACTTCTTACACATGCGGAATAAAGGGAAATGACTTAGAAGATGATGAGATTGAATCCATTCTATTGAAGAAATTTGGAGAAACTTTATCGAAGGGTGCCATGATATGTATCGAACTTACCACCCAACTCTATTGATTCGTTTGCTATGCTCGCAGATGCTTTTGTGAAGGCCCACGCCGGAGCCATTAAGGTTGCAACAAGGAAATCGGACCTCTTCAAAGCAAGATAAAAGGATAACGAGATGCTCAGGGAATTCGTATCTCAGTTCCAAACAGAGCGAATGGATTTGCCTCCAGTCACTGTCGACTGGGTTGTTCAGGCTTTTACACAAGGTCTCAACGCTCGGAGTTCCATAGCGTCACAACAATTGAAGAATTTTTTTTGAATATCCAGTTGTCACTTGGGCCGATGTACACAATCGGTATCAATCGAAGATTAAGGTCGAAGATGATCAGCTGGGAACTCCAGTTGGTTCAATTTATCCCAACAGGTCCGTGGACAGAGTTAAAAGGGACGTTGATCGGGAACCACAAACGAATAGAGATAGATACCAGCCGTACAGTGGAGATCGGAGAAATAACGGGCCTGGACGCAACCCCGTACGAAATGATAGAAGGTTTGATCGAGGACAGAGTTCCCGGGGGATTATGAGCAAAAGTGGTTTCGATAGGGATGCCGGGCCCAAAGAGGCACCTCGACTGTCGGAATACAACTTCAGCATCGATGCATCAGGTATTGTATTAGCCATTGGTCGGATTAAGGATACTAGGTGGCCCAGACCCTTACAGACCGATCCAGCTCAAAGGAACCCTAACCAAATGTGTAAATACCATGGTACCCATGGTCATAAAACCGAAGACTGCAGACAATTGAGGAAGGAGGTAGCCCGTCTATCCAACGAGCGTCACCTTCGAGAATTTTAAATGATCGGGCCAGGAACCACTTAAAAAATAGAGATTCGAACAGACAGAATGAGTAGGAAGAGCCACATCACGTAATTCACATGATCGTTGGTGGGGTCGATATCCCTCAAGGACCAGTATTCAAACGCACCAAAGTGACAATCACTAGAGAAAAGCGAACTCGGGACTACTTACCAGAAGATACCTTGTCTTTTAACGACGAGGACACGGAAGGGATCGAACAACCTCACAACAACGCACTGGTAATATCTATCCTTATGAATAAAATTCACGTTAAAGGTGCGCTGATTGATCCAGGTAGCTCAGCAAATATTATACGATCAAGGGTCGTAGAGAAACTCGGCCTCCAAGATCAGATCGTGGCCGCAGATCGAAAACTTAACGGTTTCAATATGGTGAGTGAGACCACCAAAGGAGAGATCATTTTGCCAGCGAATGTAGCAGAGATCATCCAAGATAAAAAGTTCCATGTGATCGAGGGTGACATAAGATACAACGCACTGCTCGGAAGGCCTTGGATACATAACATGAGAGCAGTACCTTCGACGTTTCATCAAGTTCTGAAGTTCCCAACTTCAGAAGGAGTCAAAAAGGTGTACGGTGAACAACCCGCCGCCAAAGAAATGTTTGCAATTGACGAAGTGATACCGGTATCAACACTTTCACCAATAAAGAAATCAGAGTCAAAAGGAAAGCTCGAAGTCAAATAGCAACCACAGTCGCCGGCCTCGGCCCGATCGGAGGAGCAGGAAATTTTCGAGGATAACGATTATATGATACCTCGAACGTTCGTGATCCCTGATGATTCTGATGCAACGAAGTTGACGGTCGAAGAGCTGGAGCAAATCATACTGATCGAGCATCTGCCCGATCGAAAGGTATACTTGGGCACGAGATTAACCCTCGAGCTCAGGGAAAAACTCATTAAATTCCTTATAAAAAATATAGATTGTTTTGCTCGGTCCCACCTTGACATGATAGAGATCCCACCGGAGATTACTACCCATTGATTGAGCTTGGACCCGAAGTTCCGCCCGGTAAGGCAAAAAAGAAGACCCCAGTCTGAGGTAAAACATACATTCATCAAGGATGAGGTAACAAAACTTCTCAAAATAGGATCCATTCGGGAAGTAAAATATCCCGAATGGCTAGCAGACGTAGTCGTAGTTCCTAAAAAGGGGAATAAACTTAGAAAATGCGTAGACTTCAAAGATTTAAACAAGTCATGCCCTAAAGATTCTTTTCCTTTTCCAAATATCGATCGCATGATCGATGCCACGGCCGACCACGAGATCCTCAGTTTTCTCGATGCCTACTTTGGGTACAATCAAATACAAATGAACCCGGAGGATCAGGAAAAGACTTTGTTTATCACTAAATACGGCTCCTATTGCTATAAAGTAATGCCATTCGGACTAAAAAATGCTGGTGCTACTTATCAACGCCTAGTAAATCGAATGTTCGAAGAACAGATAGGTAAATCAATGGATTTATATTGATGATATGCTAGTTAAGTCCCTGCGAGCAGAGGACCATTTGGAACATTTGTAGGAGACCTTCGACATACTAAGGAAATAGAACATGAAGCTCAACCCGGAGAAATGTGCAGTCGGGGTCGGTTCGAGCAAGTTCCTCGGCTTTATGGTGTCAAATCGGGGAATCGAAATCAATCCCGATAAAATCAAGGCAATTAAAGACATCATAGTTGTTAACAATGTCAAGGTTGTACAAAGGTTAACAGGACGCATAGCCGCCTGGGGTCAATTTATTTCTAGGTCCTCAAATAGGAGCCACCGGTTCTTCTTACGGCTTAAGAAAAAGAGCAAATTAGCATGGACCCCGGAATGCCAACACGCTTTGGAGGAACTCAAACGATACCTGTCGAGCCCGCAATTGCTTCACACCTGGAAAGCGGATGAAAAAATTACTTGTACTTAGCGGTCTCAGAGATAGCGGTAAGTGGGGTCTTAGTTCGAGAAGAACAAGGTACGCAATTTCCTGTTTATTATGTTAGTCGGACCTTAGGTGAAGCCGAGACCCGGTACCCACTATTGATACCCAATTTTTTCCTGTATATTCTTATATGCAAAATATCTTTAAAATAGCATATATATGCATATATAAGTACGTCCCAGCATTTTACTATTTTTTCCATATTTTTTAGGGTTTTAAAACTAATCTATTTCCCTTTTCATCCATAAAACCCCAATAATTATTTCCAAAATTATTATTTTGGTAATTCATTTATTAGAATTTTATATTTATGCTAAGATATAGCTGAGGTAATTTTTTGCATATTTTTACAAATATATTTAGTATTTTTTAAGCTAAATTGCATATAATTGCAATATTAGCCCTTTTAAGATTCAATTGTGTTTTATATTCATAAAATTAAGTCCTGTATTTTTAAATTGCTAATTATATATTATAATCATTTTAGTGCTTCCAATTAGTTTTCAAAAATTTATTTACTATTTTTATAAATTAAATGGGAAAAAAGGGCTATTTAACTTATAGCCAGATTTTGGCTTTCTAATTTAGCCTAAATTAAAACTCAATACCCCAACCCAATTAAACCAACCCAAGACCCAGGCCCAATCCTAAGTCTACCCGACCCAACCCGGATCAAATCTTGACCGTTGATCGATTTTGATCAACGGTCTAGATCCGCCCTTACCTAATTAAGCCCAAACGACCCCCGCAAACCCCTCTCATTCCTCACTCAATCGACCCTCTCCTCTATCTCTCTATCTCTGGTTCTCTCTAGAACCTTCCCCCTCCCCCTTCGCTCCGATGAGTTTCATCCATCTTCTCCGGCCACCTCCTGGCCTGAGTCCATGGTGGTTTCACCACCCACCGACCCTCTATGGCTCCTATACACCTGTTCGTTGGGGTTTCATGGTCTGAACATGAAGAAGCTTCATCCAGACCTGGTTCGATTCAAGTTTATGGCCATCTCCGGCCTCGCTCCGGCAAGCCACGTCGGTTTTGAGCCTGGCCTCGCCTCCTCCTGGTTAGATCAACAACGATCCAAGTCTTTCTCACCAAACCCTAGTTTCTGTGGTTCTTATGATTTCTTTAGATCTGTTCTAGATCCAGGTTTTCCCTAAACTTTTAAAACGATTTTTTGATATTTCTTTTTTTTTTTTTAAAAAAAACCACCGCTTTCAAAACCTTTTTTTTTTCCGACCTAGGGTTTTTGAGTTATGTTTCTTTGATTTTCTTTTTCTCTTGTGTGCTTCTCTGATTTTCTTTTCTCTTGTGTGTTTCTTCTACTACGTTTCTCCTACTGTGTTCTTGTTAAGTTCTTCTACCATGTTCTTATCAGTTGCTTCTACTGTGTTATTTGTGTGTTTCGTCTACCTTGTTTTCTCCTACTGTGTTCTTGTTAAGTTGTTCACCATGTTCTTATTTGTTTCTTATTCTAGTTCTTCTACTGGTTTCGCATGCTGTTCTTTTACTATGCTTATCATGAATTCCTACTACTAAGAGAGCATGCTAAAGGTCTCAGTTCCTTTCTGAGACCTCTGAACCTGTTTCTATTAGTATCTTTTCCATTAATCACTTGCCCTTTCGTCTCTGCACTCGGTTAATGGCAAGAACCCTAAATTTGGGGGTTCATCCGAGTTTTGAGACCATTGGCTATGTGACTTGCTTGTGCTTCATCTCTGAACTTGCTTGATTTCAAAAACCCTAATCTTTTGGACTTATTTGAGTTCCTAGAGTTGTTTCATCTACTGCTTCATTAAGTTTCAAAATCATTGCTTCAATTTTGTTTCTTCGTATGATTCTGACTTTTGCTAAACTCTATAAGACCTTTACTTGACCCCTTTTCGCATGCTATCGCTGAATTAACATATTCCTATAGTCTACTACTTACTTATTTTGCAATTGCATGACACTTTCACTTTGTCCTAAATTCAGCCTCGCATGCCTGATACTTGTGTACTCTTTATATGTGCTGAACTTCCCTTCTAAATGGCTTTCAATTGTGATTGGTTTCAGACTTTCTTTGTATAAGTTTGATTGATTTTCTTTCCATGTTTGCTGACTTCCCTGTTACTCGATTCAAGTCAAAAGTTTTCCTTAGTTTTTCTGACTTGGTTCATTCGTGGACCAATGCTTACAAAATCTCTAACCCCCTTGATTTACTGAATACTGATGGATCCTTACCTTATTTGTTTTAAACCGTGTATTTCAAAATTCTTCCCTTAATTAAAACCCCTATGTATTTACCCCTAATTGCCTACTTTGCACAAGATATTTAGTTGATTTCTTTCCTTAAATAACTTTACCGTTTGAATCTGAATTCCTTAACTAAAGGAAGTCTTGTATTGATTGATTTTTTAATTGATATTCAGTTCCTTAATTGTTTTCTTACCTTGTTTCTGTCTGTTCTTCACACTATAAATGCACGACCCTTTCATTGACAATCACAGACAATCAGACACAGTCTTTTCTGAACTTACACTTATACTCAAAAAAAAAAGAATTCTCTTTTGTTTGCTTACACTGTGGCCTGTTACAAGACCTGTTACTTGCTCTCTATTTGTTTCTTTGAAACTGGTATGTCCTGATTTAATTTTCAGCACCACAACAATGTGTTTATTTACTGTTTTTGTATCCCTGTTTACTGCTAATGTATAGTTCAACACGCATTATAGCTTATTGATTTCTTTCTACCTGTTCTATCATGAATCCCGAACCTCTGCTCCCTATGTGTTTAAGCTATGGTTTGAGGCATGGCAGTATGCAAGTTATTATCCATGAATTGAACTTGATCCCCGGGAGATCCTAGCCTCTAACGGTATGTGTCCTGGCAGGCTTATAGGTGTGCCAGCATTCCCTATTGCTGGGCATGCCCAAAGACTGCCTTTTTGCCTAAACGACAGGCTCTTTACAATCCCCTATTCCCCCTGAATCCCCTTGTATGCTTATCTGTAGTTGATTCCCCCTTCCTTTTCCCTTTTAGCACTCTATTCTGCACTTGCACACCTTCTTAGTCTTTAAGTTCTGCCCCCCTCTTGTGAGCCTTGCCTTGGGACCCTTTGAGCTCCCTCTGAACTTGGACACTTGAGGGCTGGCCCTTCCACACTGCACTTGTACCAATCTGATAATACATTTGGGTGTGAGCATTGCCCGGAGTCCCTTTGAGGCTCTTAGGGAACTTTGACACACTCAAGTGGGAGAAAGGCTTTAGATCATGATCTCATGGAGTTGGTTTACCTCATATTTCAGACATGAAGTCTGAATCAGGCTCTTCTTGGTTGTATTTTTATTTATATTTTTTCTGATGTATTTTTTTTTACTTTAATCTGGGTTGTAATAATTTGTAATAAACTCTTGGAGATGGCTAGTGAAAAGGGTGGGTAACTATGTATGCAAAAAGGGTAGAAATCATGCCTATAGGTCCTTAAAATAAATTTTGCATTTAGGTATCATGTTCATAGGTTTCAAACAATTTCTGCATTTAGATATCATGTTCATAGGTTTCAAACAATTTCTGCATATAGAAATCATGCCTATAGGTTCTTAAAAATAAATTCTGCATTTAGAAATCATGCCTATAGTTTTAAAACAATTTCTGCATCTAGATACCATGTTCGTAGGTTTTCAAATAGTTCAGCACCTAGATATCATGTGCATAAGTTTTAAAACAAGTCTTCTGCATTCCACCACGTTCAAAATCCATTACGCTTAGAAAGCATGTCTATAGGAACTCTTAACTGAATCTGAGCCGCTTCATTCACATATGGATATAAAATCAGTAATAAGGGTGCTGTCAGTTGCAGAGCTAATAATCAGTTCGTATAAATCTGGCCTCTCTTTTAATAATCTGATTCCCACTTAGCAAGTTTAACGAGTATGCATTCAAACAGTTTATTTCAAGCTTTACTATTTCTGAATTCAGTAGATATCATGCCTATAGGACCTCGTCTCAACACTTAGGCAAGCCTTAGGGTAAAATTAAATCTGTTTCCGTTAATAGCTACAACCAGCAGGCAGGCCTGATTCGGGCTTCTTATCTGAATTATATAATAAATCAGTCTGCCTCAACCTTTAAGTCCTGGCATGTTTAATTTTTAATCAGACCCTAATTAGTATGTGTAAGTCATGCTAATTATGTGCTTCTTTTGTTTAAAGGGGGTATATCTGAGCCTTTGCTTGTTATGTGCTTTCCCTCCAATTTGCTATACATGTTTTGTATGTCGCCTTAGAGTTTTTTGCCTTTAAAACCACAAATAAGCCTAACATCCCTACCTCCCTTAGGATTAGTAGTCTAAATGCCCCTGGGACTGACATGATTGGGACGGGTAGTAGCATGCAATAGGTAAGCGAGACCATTCCGCGCTTTAATACCTTAACGGGGTGGGAAGGGTAGATATGGATATGATGACCACGCGATAATGTCACGTGTAGCCCCTCACTGAGGAGTGATTACCGGGCATTATATGGGGTGATCCATATTATTAATAAACCTAAGACCCCCTCCCTTTATTCTTTATTTCTTTCTTTTCAGCATTTTAACTCTTTATTTTAAAAAAAAAAATCAGCTTTCCTAATTGTTCTTTCAAACCTTGCTTACTTTCAAACCTTTATGTGATAAAATCCCCTCTTATTTGAGCCTTATTTGTCTATATGCTAATTGTACCCAAATTCACAATAATAGTCTGGCCGGGAACCACACTAGTGGATTTTGAGGGATGCCTAACACCTTCCTCTTAGAATAATTTCAAGCCCTTACCCAATCTCTGGTTACTCAAATCAAACCTCCTTGGTGTCCTAATGCATCCTAATCATTAGGTGGCGACTCTTTAAATCAAACCCAATTCCCAAAAGGAATGAGTTGTCCTCTCAAATGTCATAAACCCGATTTCGCAAGAAAAAGGGGGCGCGACACCCACACTTAGAAAAGTTAGCGCTTGCATTAATAAGCGCCTCTAGGAAATTAAAACCATATTTTCAATGTCACCCAATTTGTGTTGTAACCACCTACCCCCTTTGGAACATTTTGCACAAGCCCGAACTCTCGGGCCGATTGGCCAAATGGGCCGTCGAGATCAGCGGGTACGATATCGAGTATCAACCCCGAACGACCATCAAGTCTCAAATCTTGGCAGACTTCGTGGCCTACTTCACGCCAGCCCTCGTACCCGAGGTCGAAAAGGAACTATTATTAAAATCGGGTACATCATCGGGGGACTGGACCCTCTTCATGGACGAAGCTTCGAACGTGAAGGGGTCCGGGCTAGGCATCATTTTAAAGCCACCCACAGGAAATACAATTAGACAGTCTATCAAAACTTTGAAATTGACTAACAATGGGGCCAAGTAGTAGGCCATGATTGCAGGTCTCGAGCTAGCTAATAGCTTAGGAGCGGAGGTCATCGAAGCCAAATGTGACTCCCAACTTGTGGTAAATCAAGTTAACAGAACTTTTGAGGTTCGGGAAGATCGAATGCAGAGGTACTAAGACAAATTACAAGTGTCTCTACATCGGTTTAAGGAATGTACGCTACAGCACGTACCTCGAGAACAAAATAGCGAGGCCGATGCCCTTGCAAATTTGGGGTCGTCGATCGAAGATGATGAGCTTAGCTTGGGGGATGTCGTACAAATTTCGAGGTCAATGATCGAAGAAGGACATGCCGAGATAAACTCCACAAGTCTAACCTGGGATTAGAGGAATAAGTACATCGAATACCTAAAGAACGGGAAGCTTCCATAGGATCCTAAAGAATCAAGGAGTCTACGCACTAAGGTCGCACGGTTCACTTTGGCCGAAGATGGAACACTGTACAAGAGAACGTTCGATGGACCATTAGCAAAATATTCGGGACCAGGAGACACTGACTACATTCTACGAGAAATTCACGAGGGCACTAGCAGAAACCATTCCGGTGCCGAGTCATTGGTTCACAAAGTCATCAGAGCAGGATACTATTGGGCTGATATGGAAAAAGACACTAAAATATTTGTTCGAAAATGCGACAAATGTCAAAGGTATGCACCGATGATCCACCAGCCCGGAGAGCAACTCTACTTAGTCCTTTCCCCATGGCCGTTCATGAAATGGGGTATGGATATCGTCGGTCCCCTACCATCAGCCCCAGGTAAAGCTAAATTCATTTTATTTATGACTGATTATTTTTCTAAGTGGGTTGAAGCACAGGCATTCGAGAAAGTCAGAGAAAAAGAAGTCATAGACTTCATCTGGGACCATATTGTATGCCGATTCAGAATGCCTATCGAGGTCGTATGCGAGAATGGAAACAATTCGTCGGCAGCAAAGTGACAAAGTTTTTCGAAGATCATAAAATAAAAAGGATCCTGTCAACACCGTATCATCCCAGTGGGAATGGAAAAGCCGAATCGACGAACAAGACCGTCATCCAAAATCTGAAAAAAAAAAGATTGAATGAAGCCAAAGGAAAATGGAGAGAAATATTGCCCCAGGTCCTTTGGGCATATCGAACAACGTTAAAATCCAGCACGGGGGCAACACCGTTCTCTTTAGTCTATGGTGCCGAAGCTCTGATCCCAGTTGAAGTCGGGGAACCTAGCTTCAAGTGTCAGTATGCAACAGAAGAGTCGAATCACGAGGCTATGAATACGAGCCTCGAATTGCTAGATGAAAGATGGGAGACAACCCTTGTACGAATGGCCGCACAGAAACATCAGATCGAAATGTATTATAATCGAAGAGCCAATCTTTGACATTTTAAAACCAGGGACTTAGTTTTGAGAAAGGTCACCCTCAATACTCGAGACCCAAACGAAAGAAAACTTGGCTCGAATTGGGAAGGACCATACCAGGTCCTAGATATAATCGGAAAAGGATCCTACAAACTTGGCACAATGGACGGCGAGCAATTACCAAACAACTGGAACGTATCGCTCCTCAAAAGATATTACTGCTAAGGTACAACCTTCTACATTTTTCGTTTATATTTTATACCAACCAACTGCAGGTGTTCAATGGAAGACATCGAGGAGTTCTTCAACACAAAGACCTTAGGTTTTAAAGCACGTGTTGCACTCTTTTCCCCTTAGATTGATTTTTGTCCTAAATGGGTTTTTTCGGCGAGGTTTTTAACGAGGCAAAAATTATTTGTGCTACTTGGGACAATTCAACAGTATTCGAGGCTTCTTCGCAATCAACCTCGAATACTGGGGGGCATCACCCTTGGATGTCAACTTCGTTAGAAGGAAGATACTTCGTGTCGACTGGGTCTCGATAGGTAAAATTTTGTAAGGGCCAAACGGTCAAACGAACCGTGCCAATATAGATTACTCAAGCCCTAAAAAGAAAACATGTACGCATGTATAATATATGAAAAGTATTTTTCCTTGCCAAATATATCATGCCTTAGAGAAAATTTTACTTTACAATTTCTTACTTTTTGTCTGTTGTGGAAACAGGCTTAAGGGCCGATCACAACTGAAGTTCGAACAACTTACCCCGTACTCGGGGACTGCCGTCCAAAAAGTCGATGTAATCGAACTACTAAAATCTCGAGATCATAAGACCTTAAAAAGGCAACCCCCGTTTTTATAGACCACAGCCACCCCACTCGGGGACTGACACTTCAAACAAGTTCGAAGTACAATCGAGAAACAAGCTCAAGAGGCAAATCTCAAGTTAAAGGCTACAACCAAACTAACACGGTTCGGAGACGTCCGTATTCCGTAATAAAACAGGCCTTCTAATATCTTCACAAAACCGGTTAAAAAGGCTACCCTCGGCAAAATTACAAAGGGTTTCGATAACATCAACCCTCAAAAACCTTAAGGGGTACCAAATTGTTCGAACTCTCGAACAAGCTTATGCTAAGGCATAACAAAGTAAAGGGTTTCGATAACACCAACCCTCGAGAATCCTAATGGGTACAGATTTATCTCGTGCTAAGGCATAACAAATTTTTATGTTATTAACTTTTTAAGGCGAAAAGGGAGAAAAGCCACTCTTTTTAAGGCCATATCGGCCTAATTCAAGAGCCTAAGGGCCGTTTTATTTTTTGAGTTCGAGAAATCCTCACTCAACTAATACCTAAGGGTCATTCTACTTCGAGTTCGAGCAAATACTCACTCGATTACAAAGACCTCGATCAAATTGCCTAAGCCTTGTACTCGTGAAAGAAATCTTCACAAGGCATGAACAAAACAAAATTTTTACAAAACAGAAATTGAAATAGAGACAGGTCGGAAAGCAAAGAGATCTTTTATATATAAAAATAATTACAAGGACCGATCAGGGTCACAAAATTTGAAAAAGAAATCTAAGTGCCTAATCTTCCCCGGGGGCCTCATCTTCATCTTCTCCACCCTCAGAACCACTCACGCTCCCGGAATCATCATCGTCGGAAGAGAGCAACGCTTTGGCTTCAGCCTCAAGCTCTTTTGCATTCTCGATCTCGACATCAAGGTTAAAGCCATGAGCATGAATCTCCTCAAGAGTCTCTCTTCGAGACTGGCATTTGGCATGCTCGGCAACACAGTATGCTCGAACCTGAGCAACATCAGAAATTTCTTTTGCTCGACCTTGAGCGGCCTCGGCATCAGATCGGTAGACAGCTGTGATCGCCTCAACATCGACTTTGGCTGTCTCAACCTCGGATTTGGCTTTTGCGAGTTCGATGGCCAATCGAGCCTCGAGCTCCTCCACTTTCTTAGCCTGAGCTGAGATTTTCTCCTTCACGCCTTAGAGCTATCTTTCGGCCGCTAATAATTGGGCTCGAGCGGCCTCTTTCTCCGAGGCAAGGCGATCCATCTTTTGCTTCCACATTGAAGTCTGTGCCTTCACCTCATCTACCTCTCCTCGGAGTTGCACTATCGTTTCATTCAGCTGCTGGACCTGTGAGATCGAATCATTAGCCGTCATTACCAAACCGAGGCCATAAGCGTCTAAGACTTTGTTTACCTGCTCGTTCAGTTCACTTTGTTCTGTCTGGGCCACTGCCAACTCAGCTCGGAGACCTTTGATTTCTTTCTCTTTTTGCTCACCAAGAAGCTTGAGAGCATCCTTCTCCTGGGTAAGCCTTTGAGTGCCGGTCACATACCGACTCAGTTTCGCCTGAGATTTGGAGAATGCCTCCTGATAAAGCGCCAAGGACTACACAGATAGAAGAAAAGGGATTAGACGAAGAAGGGAAAAAACACAAGTATAATATCAACAAAGGGAATTGAAGCTTACCCAATTTAGAGCCTGTTGTGCCTCATCGAAGAGACTCGGCGCTCCACCCGAATCTTTCCTCAACATCTCCAGGTCGCCCGAGCCAGGGATGTCCTCGATCCCAGTAAAGCAGCCACAGAAAAGGTCCTCCCCTTCGTGGGCTCCTTCCATGGAAGGAGCCTTCATGGCCCGAGCCTCCTGAATCATCCCCTCGGAAAACGAGGGAATCGATAGGGAATCTCCAATTTCAATTACCCCAAGTGGGTCACTTGGGGCGTTCTCTTCATTTCGAAGAGCCTCAAGCTCGGCACATGCTGCCTCTTCAACGGCCTCTTAGCCCCTAAGCAAAATGCCTTTCGGCATGGGGACTTGGGTTGAAGCACCTTCATCGACTTCATCAAGCTTGGACCGGTCAATATCAACCCCCATTGGCTCCGAAGCCTTCCTAGCCCCGGTGCTAGCTTGAGTACGGGCTACCGGCCCTGAATCATCTTCTTTTTCTCCTTCTTGTTCACCCTCTTCGGGCTCTTTTCGTAGCCTGAGGACTGAATCTATCAACAAAGAGATAACATCCCCTTTGCGGGTTCGCCTCTGTTTAGGTGTTTGCTCATCCTGGTTCATAGAGCTCGAAGCCTCTTTCCTTTTCCGCTCTTTCTTATGTTTCGGAGCAGACGATGGGGGAGGGTTTTCTTCCTCCCCCGATGGGGTCCTCATGATAGCATTTTCTCCTAGGCCTGTATGAAAAGAAATCAAGTAAGTATAGAAAGAAACGTTTCTTCGGAGAAGATCATCAAACACGTGAAAAAGGGCTTACCATGATTCTTGGCCTCCCATCGGCCCCTTGCCAAATCGCGCCATGAGCACTAAGCATACGAAGAGGTCGAAGCCAATTTTCGAACCCAGCTCTCGAGGTTCGGAATTACACCAGGCACCCAAAAAACCGCTGCATCATAGAAAGGAATATCAACGAGAGAAAGCAAAGGAAATAAAACAATAAGTGGAAGCTATAGGTGGGATTTTACTTACGCTTCATATTCCACTTTTCGGGTAATGGCATATTCTCGGCCGGGATTAGGTCGGAAGTCTTCACCCGAACAAACCAACCCATCCATCCTCGATCCTTGTCCTCGTCTATGCTCAAGAACAACACCTTGGTAGCCTGACGTTGAAGCCTTATTAACCCGCCTCGATAGAGACGGGGGCTGTACATCCTGATGAGATGGACGAGGTTAAAAGGCATCCCTTCGACCTTGCTCGCAAAGAATCGGAGTATAATGACAATCCGCCAAAAAGAATGACGGATCTGACCTAGGATTATTTGATATTGACGGCAAAAATTGATGATGACGGGATCGACAGGGCCCAGCGTGAAAGGGTAAGTATAAACACTTAGAAACCCTTTTACATGGGTGGTGATGTCTTCTTCGGGGGCCGGAATCACCACCTCTTTATTTTCACAAAGGCAATCTTTCTTCACCTGCTCAAAGGTCGCCCTCAGTTATCGAGCTTATATATCTCGACATTGGCTCGCATCGACCAGGGACCGACAAAGTTTTCTCGACTTTGAAGTCGGAAGTAGGATCACACCTGTGAGCACGTGATTTTTGCCCAAAGCAATAATTCCCAAAATTTCAAACAAAACAATTTTTTCTAGTATTTTATAAATTTTTGTGAATTTTGTGGCATTTTTTGGTAATTGTTGCATTTTATTTGTGCATTTTAATTCATGTAAAATACAAAAATACGCATTTATATTTAGGTTTTAATCTCATGGTTAGTATTAATTAGGGATTAATTTGTTTTAGAACGTAATATGGAGAAAATAACAAAAATAGTCCACTTTTGCATTTTTAATTGTTAATTGTTGAATTGGTCGCGAAATAGGTTTTAAACAATTTTGGGAATTAATTAGCTTAACTTTGAAAATATATTAGGTCTTTATTTTTTTCGCATTTTTATAAAGTCAGAAAAAAATATAAAATACAAAAATAGATAAAAGAAATAAAAGAAAAATTATTATTATCAAAAATGACCTTAATTGGAGACCAAATTTGGGCCAGTTTTGAAGCCTTTACCCAAGCCCAAGCGTGTCCCCCTGAAACCCATTCCAATACACGCCCAGGCCAGCCCAACCCACGTCCCAACCCGGTCCAGTCCCACACCCCATCCAAAACGACGTCGTTTGGTTAAGTTTTAATCTAGACCGTTGAGGTTAATTGATCAAACGGCCCAGAAGTCCCTACCCTTAATATACATATGTCTGAACAACCCCTACCCCCCTCAGAACCCCCCCTACCCTCACCATCTCTCAAACCCTGAATCATGTAACGCCACCGTCGCCCACCTTCACCCCACCGTCTACCACCGCCCCTCCGTCGTCCGCCGCCGGCCGGAAATCGCCGCCGGCGGCGTTGCTCCAAATGACCCCAAATTAACACCCCGTGATCCTCTCTCCTCCCTCACCTCAGATCTGCCAATAGTTTCCTTCAAAACCTAGCCCAGCTCTTCGAATCTTCGCCGGAACATATTCCGGCCATGACACTACCAATCCCAAATGCCACCAAAATTACACCCTAGAACCACCTTTCTCTCCTCTTTCCAACCCCCATATTAGTTTGCCTCGAATACCCTCCGAACTCCTCGAATCTCCGGCCAAAGTTCCGGCCAAAACCCTAAACTCTCCAAATCTCACCAACTTCACACCATAGGACCTCCACACACCCCTCATGACGAATCCGTCACCAGAAGCTCTCGAATCTCGCCGGAGTTGGTCGAACTTTGAATCGACAAGGCGGCAAAACCCTAGAATCATATCGGTGAGTTCGCCCCATGTTGTTTCTGTTTTTTCTTCTTTTCTCATGTGGCTTGAAGTAATTCCATGATTGTTCTGGCTACGTAATTAGTTGATAAGACGAAACTGTTTTGCGATTTTGCCATTAGTTTAGGTTAGTTTTATGCAAGTGATCTAAGTTCTTCCTTGTTCGACCAGTTCTTGTATGAATTGATTTATAGGTTCATTTTATGTTGATTTTCGCCAAGTTTGTTTTTGATTTTGACTATGTGTTAAGTTCTGATTGTTTGAATCTGTTCTAACTTCTGATTTCAGTCGTGATTATTAGTCTAATTCTTCGTTAATTTGTTTTGATAAGTTCTTGATTAATTGTGTTTACCCAGTAATCAGTACTTCTCTAGTTCAATACTTAGTTTAGGTGGATTTGGCTAAAGCTGATGATGTTAATTGGTGAATTGAGATTTGGGTCGAGGGTTAATAATTGCAAAACAGATTCAGGGGTTTTGTTTGGGTTTTGGTAGTAATTTCAGAGAGTGCTAAGGGTAGTTTAGGCATGGGAAAAGGGTATATTAATCTGATTTGGTAATTGTGGAATTGAGGTAGGGGTAGAATGGGGATTATAAGGGGTATAGAATCTTCTACAATAGACTCTAGTGTAGATTTTAGATAAATAGGTGCACTTACTTGTGTAATAAGCTAAGAAAACAAGGGGTAAAAATAGAATTGAGATAAAGGACTAAGGGGTGAAATGAAAATCTGAAATTGGACCCTAAGTTCACTCATAAATAGGCACTCTTTTGCCTTGTGCAAGAAGTTTTTCAGCGATCTAAAACTCCCCCTCCAAAGGCATTCTACAAGTTTCTGGGAGCCTAAAATTCCCTCAAAATAATACTGTTACATTGGCCATTGGGACCAGAAACAATCTGGTTTTTCTCAGTGTTCTGTTCTATATTTGAGATTTACTGCAAATAGAGTCGTTTGGGGTATTTT